>NW_028324300.1:29057685-29262685 GCF_058129835.1 Hydra viridissima
CTTGCAATTTGTTGATAACTTTTTCAATATTCTTTTTGTCGTCTATTTTTGCTTTACTTTTGTCTTCATTGTTTGAAGCTTTTACTCGAAATATTACACTGTTATTTTCTCTTTTTTCTCGTTCCTTCGTTTAACCTGCAACACTATTTATTATGAGCATTTGTTCAGGAGATTTGTTTACTTTATCTGCCCCTGTTACATTTCTACTGGTACTCTACGAATATCAAGCATCGGGTATTAAAAGTCATTGAGTATTACCCAATTTAAAAAGAAATTCATATTTTATAACTTTCAGGTTATTACCCGAAACAACTCCCCGGGTTCAAGTTCGAATCTCGTGTCCCTAAAAATTTGGTTTGCTACGAATAATACAAAACTGATATCCAGTAAAACTGGTCTGAATCAAAATTGATTTCCAACTCTCCAACAACTTGTGTAAAAAGATCAGGGAGATAATCCAAGAATTTTGTTCAATGTGTCAATTTTTATGCTATCTGTTTAAGCTATGTCATATGAGAATATTACTGTCTTAGCAAATGGTATGGCTAGTTACTTGCAGAGTTCTACTGGAGAAAGCTGTTCTTTCAAATGCCATGAGGGCTACTCATTACCTAGATCTTCAGAGGGTCTTTGCTAACCCAATCATCTATGGAATAGAATGCTTGTCCATTGTTATATTACTTTTTTACGCTTATGTAATAATATAAGAATGAAGCGGATTAAATAACGGTCTTTATGTAATTAGTAAATAGAAATGAATAAGCAACTTTCTAGAGGTTTTCATGGTTTATTTAAAAGTACCTTCGTTAAATTATATTTTAGAAGACATGTTAGGAAAATGGAGTACTTGGACAAAATATTCAGCGACTTGCCAGCTAAATTATGATCGTCCTTTACAATCTAGATATCGTAATTGTATTAGTAGTGCAAATGGTGGTAGTTGCAACCAGCCATTACTTACAGAATATCAGTTTTGCAATGTTGCTGTTCTATGTCCTGGTAAAAAAAAGGAAAAGTTCTTATTATTTATATTTTTCCTCCCTTATTTAAAATATTTCACATACTAATTAAGCCATCAGTAAGCGTTTTTTAATGCAAGGAACAAATAAAAGTTGTATTATTATAAAGCAAATCGAAAGTTTTAGGTCTTTTTTTGTGTGAGTATTATTATGATATAACATAATTACGAAAAAAAAGTGTACCTAATTTATGCTTATTGAAAGGTATACCAAGTACTTGGAGCTCTTGGGGTGATTGCTCAGAGTCCTGCAACTCTCTCGGATATGTCCCTTACCAATATAAATACCGTCAGTGCATAAATTATTCAACGTGGAAACCTGATTTTCTTGGCTGCATTGGCTTGATCACAGAAGACAAACGTTTGTGCAATCAAGACATTCTATGCCCAGGTAGGATTTTTGAGATTTTTTGAAAGACATCTTTTCGGCTCTGCTTCTCTTTAATTGCTAAATAAAAAGTCTTGGTAACAAATACTTCTTTGACTAAATAGTTTTTGATATAAGTAATAAAATCCTCTAACTAATTTTGATGATATTAGAACTTTTTGGTAGATATATATATATATATATATATATATATATATATATATATATATATATATATATATATATATATATATATATATATATATATATATATATATATATATATATATATATATATATATACATTGTAAGTATGCATATAAATGTATATATATATATATATATATATATATATATATATATATATATATATATATATATATATATACATTTATATGCATACTTTCAACAAATCAGATAAACCTTGAGAGAGTTACGTTTCTACAGTTTAAAACAAAAGATTTGTAACTTTGCGCGACGAGCATGGTTTGCAAAAAAAACAGCTTTGCACGTCCACCTCTTAATCGTCCATGGTCTAAGTTAACATACAATAAGCATTTCTAACCGTATTTTTCATTGAGACTCACTTAATCTGAACCGTTCGTAGTCACAACTCGGTAAACAAAAAAGAATAGCTTAGCAAAGTCTACGGAGCCTAGTTAAATTTTATCTTTTTGTTAATGCGATCACATTGAGAAAATGAATATTTAAGGAACCTGAACTTGGCAATTTATGTTGGAAATGTATTGAAAATGGATCTAACAGGCTGCAAATGTTAGATTCTGACAAGCATCTTAAAAGAAAATTTTATCATATCACAGTATTTTAAAATGGAGAATATTGATTATTATATGCTAAAAGCAGCTAAAGTCGTTAGTTTATACCTTGCACTATATGTAAACTCCCGTCATGCTTTAATAAACAATATTCATTTAAGCACAGTTTTACACTTCAAACAAAGAATGTACTTGCTGGAAACAAACTTAACAAACACTCTTATTAAAGGCGGACATACATCGCTTGTTCTAGGATTTATCCAAAAAAATTATACTTTCATCTTTCACAGAAATAAGTTTGGTGATTGTCAACTTCATTGTTAGTTTAAATTTTTATCAAATCTTTTCAAACTTTAATTTATGACTGCATAATAACTTTTTGCCAAGGAAAACACTGCAGATCTATTACCGCTAACTAAACCTCTGCGTCTCGGAATCGTTTTCTCAAAATGAACCGGGACAAGCATAGCGAAATGAGTAATGTCCCAGAAAAAAAAAAAAAACGACACAAAGGAAGAAATTGTCCGTAACAAAGTTGTAAATTGGGACTATAATTTTGTCTCGGGAATTAAAAACTGTGTCCCGGATATTATGAAATGTTACGAGACAGATTAATTATGTTAACTAGTTATCTAAGTCGCGTTTCTGCATTGAAAAAATTATTGTCAACCAAGTTTGTTTTGCCAGCCAGAAATGAAATGGCAATAAACCCCTCTCATACTTTTGTAAATATTTTGACTTTTTTTAAATGATGTTAAATTAGACTGATTATTGATTTAACAAGCAAAAATGGTTTTTTCATAAAACTTATATTTTATGGTTAAAAGAAGTTAAAAATTTTGATATTATTTTCAAAGAAATCTGAAAAATGAGAGATTTTTATTTAGTTAAAATGGTGAACTTTTGATCTACGCTAAAGTCTAAACTTACTTTAAGATAACCTCTAAACTTTTTTATATTTATATGTTTTAATATATTGAAAAAAAAAATTGCAATCTGATTTTTTTAATTCAAATTAGAAGAATTTTCTAAAATAATATAGAATATATACATGATTTTTTGTTTTAAATATCAGCTAAAAGAATTTTCCATCGAGTTCCAAGAAGATATATAATATTTCAGTTAATTAACACTTTTACTTTTAGAATATAAAATTATTGAAGAAATACAAATGTCAATGAACACATGAAAACCTTGTTTTTCGTTATTTTTTAACAGTAGCTTATTATATCAAAACAAACAAAAAAGACGGAAAATAAGGTTTTTAAGGACACACTGACATTAGTATTTCTTGAATTTGAGTTTTTTTACTTGTATGACTTGTTTTAACATATCAAATAAACTTTCAAGAAACATGTTTTTGTCATCATATGCTACTTAGAAATTTGTAAAAATGATTTTTTTTAAATAACGATTTATTATTCGAGAAGTACTAAATATTTGAAACAACTTTACTTAAAAACTTCAGCATTTCCTTTAGCATACAAGACTACTATAAAAAGCGGGTTCTAGTTCATTGATACTTTTCCATACTTAAGGAATGCAAGATGGCGTCGTGTTTTTTAAATGTAAAGTGTTGTCTGAATATTTTTTCCCGTTCTAAAATTATTTCTTTGCGCATTTTCATAATGAGATGACATCATGAAAAAAGGTTGTGAATGTCTTAGTTAATTTATTCTTTGTAGTTGTTCTTCAAGTATGGAAAAAGATGTTTATATTTTTCTCTTCGTGTTTCTCTTATTAATTGATTATGTTCTTTTTGTCGTTGTTCCTCAAATCCATGTTGTAGTAAGAGTTTAGTATTGTGATGAATGGGTAAGGTATTTAATTTTTTAATTTTATTAAGATAATTTTCATCAATTTTGTTTTTGTGATTATCATAGTGGAATTGTATAGCAATTCTGTGTAATTCTGGATCAAAAGTGGGTTTAATTATTTCCTGTAGTTCACTGTAACAGAATTCCTCATATTCTTCTTGTTCTGTAATACTCATTTTTTATAACAAGAAAAAATTTATTTAAGTCATTTTAAAAAAGTTTTCACTGTATATTTTACAAAATTAAATTTAAAAAAGGGATGCTTGAGAATGGAGAGTTTGGTCCGAGAAGCAAACCAGCGCCGATAGATTCATATCCTCTTCCGCTTTTAACGTAAACTCCGTCTTTGAATGATCCTCCTTTAGGCCAGGGTGTTAAAAATAATCCGTTTCCTCTGTGCGTTACCATTTTCATTCCATTTCCATTCTTTTTCAAATAAACGATACCTCTTCCTGCAATTTTATCAACCATAGCAGAGCCAGCAGAAGATCCTACACCTGCTAACAATCCGGTGGCAAGAGCTGGAACTACTCTTGTTGCAAGTGTACTACCCAACATACCCAATAAAGGTAGAAGAGCTCCAATAAATCCTCCTTTCACATTTGCGTTATGTTCCAATTGGGTTTTGCTCATTTTAATGGTGACTCCAACTCCTCGATGGAGAGCGTCTAAAAGTTTTCGATGTTGATTTTGTGTTACAAGTAAAACGTCGTTTCCGTTAAAATCATCTTTTGAAATACGGATGCTCACGGGTTTACCTGCTATCATTGATTTTTTTATTTTTTCAATCTGTCCCTGGGACACATTTAATTTAACACTAACATATTTGCTCATTTTTAAATGTGAGAAAAAATATTTATTTCACTTCTCGAATGTGATAACGGATCGTAATGTCCTCTCCACGAAAATCAACCAAATTTCCATTTTGGTCAACAACGCGAGTGATCATTGTGGAGATTTCTGGGACTTTGACAGGGAGGTAAACCAAATGAGTGGGTCTTTCGATGATTTTAAACCCAGGACCAACAGCTGGATAAAAAGAGTAGATGCAATTGAGTTGTGAGCCGTTGATGTAAGCCGACCCGATGACGTTGTTGAGGATTCTGATCGTGTTGATGCTTGAAATTCTAACAACATCGTCAGACTCATATTCGGAATTAGGATCCAATTGTCTTTTTGTGAATCCTAAAAGTGAGGCGATGCTGTTATCCACATTCAAATCCATCATATAATTCAATCCAAGTGTGATGGTTGATTTTAAAGTGTTTAAATTGGATCCGATTTTTATGTTATCTGGAGAGTAGCTGATTTTATTTGTTGTGACGAAGCTTGCGCTTTGAGATGCATAATTTTTTATTGTGTTTGAGACGGTCTTTTGTAAATAATTGTTAATGTCAATGATGTCATAGCTCCCGTCTGGAATGACGACGTTTTCCCAATTGGTTCCTTTGTTCATGCTATACCGGAAAGAATTGTTTTTGCTGGTGATATTTGGAAAGCTGTTGTACGTCTCAAGCCCTAGAAAAGCCATTTCATAAGTTTTTCCTTTTTCAAAAACGATTTTGTCTAAAAATTCTGTTATGATTACGTTGGAATTTCCATCCACGTCGATGATTATGCCTGACATTTTTTTTATTATGTAACATTTTTTTAAATCCTTCGGATCTGTGGAAAGTTCTTTGAATTTTTAAATGGCTTCTTTTGGAAAATAAAAAGTGTCAAATCCGCTTCGATATTTTCCATTGTCCTTTTTTGACGACAAATCAATCACCGCAAATCCGTGAGGTTCAGACCAACAATGTCTACAAAACTTTTCAAACTCTTTTTTTTCCATATCGCTAGAAACGTGATCTTGATAAATGTGGTTAATGTTTTTTAAGTTTTGAGGAAAGAGACAGATAAAATTGGTGTTTTCTCTGATCGTTTGTCTTGGGAGCATGAAATAATTTTGAGCGAGGTAAAAGCAGTCGACGTTAGAGTGTCTTCCTCGGATGTAATATTTTTCACACTTGTTTTATTTGGTTAGTTGCAAATCGTCAAAGATCATTAAATTGTTTTTGGATGAATCAAGATCTTCAGGATTAGGCACATCGTCAGCCGTTTCAAAAAATTCACACTCCATACCCTCGGTTTCGGAAAAATTTTTTGAAAGGTTGTTGATAACGCATTCAGGGTCTAGTTTTAATTTTTCAATTTCGGTTTGTACCTTGAACAAGTCAAGAATTATTTTTTTTGGTAATTTTTTTTCGAACGAACTTTTTAGTATTTTGTACTCGGGTTGGAAAAGAGATTTTCCAAAAACTTGCAAATGGTTATAATCCAACCATCCAGGTCTGAGCAATAAATTGAGAAGCAACGTTGTTTTTCCACATCCGGATTTTCCAACGATGATTCCTCGAATGCTTCTCGGTAAAAGCTTGTTGTTGTTTCTTTTGATTTTTCCAATATTCCATGACAAATCAGACACTTCCATTTTTAGTTTAAAAATATTTTTTTTTAAATAAAAAAAATGTACTGTGTTAAATGCAAAAGGAAAACAGAAACGAATCATTTGAGAAACGAAATCACAAAAAACAACAAGCATATAGTCAAAGGGGCTTGCAACGTTTGCGGAACGACCAAATGTAAGTTTGTTTCTTCGCATGCACTCAAAGGATCATCTTCGCATACGGCAAAAGGAGGAGACTTGGTGGAATCGATCAACAATTTTTCAAAAAAAATAAAGCTTCCATGGGCAAAATTTCTAGGAGAAATGCACATTCCAGGAATGAATTTTGCAGGACCTGGCACAAACTTGGACAAAAGACTCACATCCACCGATATGTATCAAGAGTGGAGCAAACCGGTAGACCGAGTGGACAATGCAGCATACCATCACGATTTAGCTTATAAATATTTAAACGACGTTCAAAGCAGAAATTTGGCAGATCAAATGATGCTTGAAGAAATGAACTTTATTCCAAACCCTACTCAGAGAGAAGTAAACGAAAGAAAACTGATCACTCCCATCATCAAAGCCAAAGCTAAATTCGGTCTAGGTCTAAAAAAAAAGCACCGGAGAACCTGAAATGGACGGATCAACTTGCAAACGAGCTTCATAAACCAGTCATTCATCATTTTAAAAGAAGAAAAGTGTTTGTGAACGACATGGATGAAATATGGGCTGCAGATTTGGTTGACATGCAATCGTTTTCAAAATTCAACAACGGCGTAAAATATTTGCTCATGGTGATCGACGTGTTTTCAAAGTATGGATGGATCGTTCCGTTAAAGAGTAAAACTGGAGTTGATGTAGCTAACGCTCTAAGCAAAATATTTGAGGAGAGAAGGTGTACAAAGATGTGGGTGGATAAAGGTAAAGAGTTTTATAACAAGCATGTACAAGCTCTAGGTGTGCAATTATACTCCACTGAAAACGAGGAAAAAAGTTCTGTTGTCGAGCGATGGAACAGAACGATGAAAGAGAGAATGTTTAAATATTTTTCAGCCAACAACACTCATAAATACATTGACGTATTAGATGAAATGGTGAAAAATTATAACAACGCCAAACACTCTTCTATCAAAATGACTCCAGTGGAAGCTAGCGATAAAAAGAATAAATATAGGGTTTGGATGAGCCTGAATGGAAAGACGCAAACAGAAAGAGCAGGACCAAAATTCTTAATGGGTGACAAAGTGAGGATCGTAAAAAAGAAGTCTCATTTTGAAAAGGGGTATACACCGAGATGGACTGAAGAGGTTTTTACCGTGTTAAATGTTCAGCATACGAATCCACCCACGTATAAAATCGCTGATGCTAACGGTGAAGAAATTAAAGGTACATTTTATGAACAAGAAATGCAAAAGACCAATCAAGACATATTTAGAATTGAAAAAGTCATTCGAAAGCAAAAGAACAGATCTTTAGTCAAATGGTTTGGATATCCAGATTCATTCAACTCTTGGGTAGATCATAAAGAATTGATTTCTCTGAAAAAATGAGTTAAATAATTTTCTTTTCTATATAAAAGAAATGAATTTTATTACAATTGATAATTTTGATGAGAGCAAATTATCAGTTGGAGAAATTTACGCAGCAACAAAACCAGTAGTCTATCAAAAAGTGCCAGTAAAATATTCTTATCCAACTGGAGATGGTCCTCTTGTATTACGAACACCTACATTATTTTCGTATGGTGTGTGTGAGAATAAAGATCCGATAACACAAAAATTGACTGGATATTCCATGTCCTTTGTTTGCTTTGATGCTAAAAAGGGTAAAACTGAAGAAGAAGCAAAGCTTATTAGCACAATGGAAAAGATTACTTTGTTTATTAGAGGTGAAGTAGATAAATTGTCATCCAAATTTAAAAAAGGAGGAAGAAGAAAGCAAATTAACTCTAACGAATTGAGTATTTTAAAATATAAAGCTGACCATGCTGATGCAGCGCCAGTGTTTTATGCTAAAATGTATATAACTAAAAATGAAGACGAAATATTCATTACTTCTACATTTCATAGAAAGAAAACAGCTCTTGATATAAAAAATGGAGTCAAAGGAGAACGTAATAATAAAAATTTGGTCTTATCTTCTGGACATGGTTTTATCAATCAACGATGTTACGCTATTGGAGGACTTAGAATTGATGGGGTGTATATTGGTCCTTCGATTGTGTCTATTCAAGTTAAACTGTCCGAAGCCATCATCGTAAAAAATGCATCTTTACCTCATAGCATCATGATGTGTGAAAACTTGGATTTGGGAGAAATGGATTCTGACGAGGAAATGTAAAAAGCACAAAAAACTGAAAATAAAACGACTTAAAACATTTTATTTTCATATTAAAAAAATGCATGCCCCACACAAGTTGTTTAAAAACAGCGCCTCAGCAGAGATTCACAATTTTAATTTCCAGCTGAGTCATTTAGAGGATAGAATCAAAGAGTTGGAACGAAAAAATACAAAAAACATTATTATAACAAAGAAAAAGTTGGATTATCCTACCTATTTCAACATCAACAGACAGCACGAGATTTTTGCTCAACAAGACATTAAATTTCCTCCTGTATCTCACAAGCAGATATCGTTGTCCGTAGGTTTACAATTAGACAAAGGAATTGCTGTCGTCACTTTGATGAATAAAATAAGCAATCAATTGAATTATTTCAAAAACGATGCTATTTTTTCCGAGTCTGTGGATGACATAGTTATGACCATACACAATTATAACAACCAGGAAGTCACCGTTAAAAAAGGTGAAAAGCTTTGTAAAATAAACTACATCGATTCGAATTAAAAAAAATGTGTCTTTGTTAAAAAGATGGAAATAATAAAAAACACTGAAAAAATTTATCCAGTTCTTCCAACGGCACCATCAGATGGAGGACATTTATATCGACTTCAAAAAATAAGCGAGATCCAAAAAGAAATAGAGAATGAAAAAGTGAAACGAATGGCTTTGAGTAAAAAATACCATCGAGCGGCAAAAATAATTCGTTTCACCGACGACGGATTACAAACGGTATGCATTGGTTTAGGGGTTGCAGGGATTGCACTTTTATCAACCGTCGTTGCCAATCCAGTTTCGATTGCGTGTGAAGGGGTTGCTGTTGTATTGGGAGCTTTATCCATTTTCGGAAATCATCAGAACAAAAAAATGATGCTAAAGGTTGAAAAGCACGAAAAATTGAAAGTTCTTTCCGAGTCAAAATTGAATACGATTAGTGACCACATTTCAAAATCTCTTATGGATGGATTTGTGAGTGATTCCGAGTACGAACTCATTCTCAGCGAGCTTCAAAAATTCAAAGTCATGAGTGAAGAAGTCCGAACCAAGACAAAAAGCGTCATTGACGAATTGACTAAAGAGTCGTTGATCCAAAAAGGAAGAGAAGACGCGATAAAAGCATTCAACAACTTGTTCAAGAATAATTAAAGAATCCAAAAAGAAATAGTAAACGCAATCGAGTTTTTGTTTTAAGTTTTTTTCTCCGTATTCTAAAAATGTCTTTTTTTAGAATACAAGATCCTGAAAAGCGAGATGAGATTTTGAGAGAATATTGAGCTAATAGAGAAAAGCTTTACAATGAGAGTCTCAACACCAACATTTCAGATGCAAATTATCAGACTGATTTGAGCAAGTTTTTTAAGCCTCTGATTGAGAGCAATGAAAATATAAAAAACGAACTAAAAAGAATTGCATACAGAGAGGTTGAAAACACTCCACTGGCTTTGACTTATCCAGAAAGCGAGCCGTCTTTTGAAAGTCCAAAAAGTGATAAAACTTTTGGAAAAATGAATGTTGGAAATATTGCTTTGGAATATTTATCCAAATATGCAGCCAAAAAATTTTATGCAGACAGAGTGTTTGGAATTCACGCAAAAGAACGCGGAAAAATGTTTATTGGAGACAAAGAAATTTTTATCGACAATAACGACGTTATTATTGATGGAGAAAAGTACGAGGGGACGACAGGTCTTTGGGAGTTGATCACAAGATCCAAGCCTGATACAACAAAGGTGTCAGACGAGGACATGAAAAATTATGAAAAAATACTCGTTGAAACGCATGCAATAGAGAAAGAAGGGAGACCAACCGTGCCAAAATCTTCGAGAAGTGAAAAGTGGGGAACAATTGTTTCAAAAATTTGGGAAAAAATTTACACAAAAACGAGTGGAAGAAAAGGTCGAGGAGTGATCATTCTTCCGAGCGATCCGAATGTGCTTACGCAAAGGCTTAATTTGAGCATCGCTGCAGGACATGCTGGAAATATAGCATCGAGAAACGAAGCCGTTGCCATTTGTGACGAGCTTTTGAGACAGGGGGAAATAAACAAAGAAGAATACAGAGCAATTCAAAAATACATCGAGTCGTGAGAACAGATTTAAAAAAATATTTTCTCATTTTAAAAAAAATGCTCATTGTGAACAACAGAAGATATTTTAAAAAGAACGTCGTTGGAGGTGGGGGAATCATGGACGCGATTAAAAATTTTTTGAGGAGAATGGCAGCCACAAATGCTTCACGATCGTCTCTTCATTTATTGAGAAAAGCAGCAGCAAGCGAAATTGGAAGAGAAGCAATCACAGCCGCCAAATCTGCTGGAAAAGAATTAGCCTCTTCAGCTATATCCACTGCTAAAGACGTTGCCATCGACAAAGGAAAAAAAGCGCTTGAAAAAGTTTACGCCAAGACAGGAACAGTGAATCCAAACCAATTACTCACCACGATTGTAAACGAAGCGGCAAAGCCTGATCCGTATATTCATCCGTATATTCATCCAATGGAAGAGCTGCATAAAAAAATGTTTGGTTCTTCCATTCAAGTGAAAAAGAAAATGACGAAAAAGAACGCGGCTAGAATCCAAGATCTCGTTAAAATGGGGAGCGGGCTTTTGATTGCTTGATTATTTTAACGAATCAAAAATGACATAAATTTTTTTTTCTCATTTTAAAAATGATAAACACCGATAGATTAAGAGTTGATGAAATGCCAGAGTATGACACTGGAATTGAAAAAGTTGATTTTTTCGAGTACCTCCCAACAAACCTCGATTTAAATTCTTCAGGATCGATCGTTTTTGAAATTGATTGTCAATCTGTGCAAACAGTTCCGTCTGATGCTTACATCCTCGTTGAAGGGGTTCTCAAAAAAGCGGATGGAACTGCATACACAGCAACAGACAACATAGCTCTGATAAACAACGCCATCATGTATTTATTCAGCGATGCCACCTATGATTTATCAGGACAACAAGTGGAAAGAGTCATGTATCCAGGTCAAGGAACAACCATGCTTGGATTGTTGAAATACCCTTTTGGTTTTCAGCTTGCAGATGGTTTGAAGCAAATGTGGTATAAAGACACTTCAAACGCCACAGGAAATTCAGGGTTTGTTGTGAGGCGAGACCACTTGTTTGCAGACACGACATCCGTTGGCGCATTTTCGTTCAAGATACCATTAAAGCACATTTTTGGTTTTTGCGAAACTTACGACAAAGTCGTTTATGGCTTCAGACACACCATTACCTTCACAAAAAAAGAATACGACGACGCCATTTACAGAGCCGAGACTGTTGCCGCAGGAATGATCGACATTAAAAAATTCAGACTTTTTATGCCTAGAATTGAGTTGGATGTTTCGAAGAAAGCCGAATTCTTGAAATTAATGGCGAGTAAAACTTCCGTCCCAGTAGCCTATAAGTCAAACAAAGTCGAAAGACAAGCCATTCCTACTGGTCTCACAGAATTCACTTGGACCCTTGGAAGAATCACGGACAAAAGCGTTCCGAGATATATCGTGTTTGGGCTTCAGACAAACAAGCAATCCAGTCAAATTGTAAATCCAGCCATTTTCAACCATTGTGATGTCAGCAATTTTTTCGTAACCGTCAATGGAATAAAATATCCAAATTACAATTACGATTTGAATTTTGGAGAAAAGAAAATTACCATGGCTCATTCTGACGCGTTCTCTTTTGACGATAAATATTATGGTACAAACGAACTTGTTTGTCAATCTGGTTTGTCTCTGCTCGAATATAAAAATTTGTTTCCGTTGTTTTTTGTAGACATTAGCAAGCAAAAAGAAAGAGTTGTTTCTGAAACGGCAGAATTGGTGGTCAAACTCAAATTTCGAACAGCAATACCAGAAAACACCGTTATTTTTGCAGTGATCATTTCCGACAAATTGCTCAATTTCGTTTCCAACGGAACCAGCATGAACGTTGTTTATTAGGTTTGAAAGACCGTCATGAGATTCTTAACAAAAATGATTTAAAAAAATATTTTTCTTTTTAAAAATAAAACATGAGATATACAAAAAATTATCTGAAAAATTTGCTTATGGAAAATGGAATCACATTAACCTCAAACAAATTGTTGCCTTTGATGATGATTGCGATTGATAATAATCTAATAAGTAAAGATTCGCTTTTGAAAGGTGTAAAAGAACACAGGTCAGTGGGTCGACCAAAAAAAGAAATAAAAATGAAAAATGAGAAAACGGAAAAAAAACCGATCGATCCAAAATACGAGAGACTTGCTTCAATTCGAAATAAACCTGTGTCTGTGAAAACAACCAATATGGAAACCGGGGAAGTGACTGAATACAAATCCCTTTACAAAGCAATGAAAAAGACAGGACATGGATGGAGATATTTAGAACGTCGAAATGGAAAAGTGGCAGATGGAATAAAGATTGAAATTTTAAATTCGGAAAAGCTAAAAAGAAAAAGTCTGTGAGAAATGTAAAAAAATTTTTTCAATTCTTTTTTCAGAGAATTGAAAAGAAATAAAAATATTAGAAAAATGATTTTTGGTTAAATAAACTTCTTGCTATAATAAAAATGGAAAACAAAACGTTGAAAGAATTAAAAGAAATTGCTAAAGAGCAAAAAATAAAAGGGTATTCTAAAATGAGAAAGGGGGAACTTATAATGGCTTTGCAGCCTCCTAGAGTTGTCTCTGCTCCTGCTTCTTTTCGTAGGCGAACGACTGAGGCAAGACCTTTGCCTGTTAATGCTACCGTGGTGAGGTTTGTTAGACCAGCTGTAAAAGTTTCAATAAAGCCGACAAAAGTTTCAATAAAGCCAACAAAAGTAAGGTTTGTTCCTTCTGCAGTGATAAAGCCTCCTATTGCTCCGAAACCAGCAATCATTCCACCAAGACCTGTGGTAAAGCCTCCTATTGCTCCGAAACCAATTCATTTGCAAAAACACATCCTTGATGAACCGGTTTTAGATTTAACACCTGCCATAACACCAAAACCAGTCATTCCACCAAGACCTTCATTTTTTTCAAGTCTGAAGGCAGCTGCAAAAAGTGTGGCGTCGTATGTTAAAACTAAGTTTGATGATCTTAAAGATTGGATAGAACCCTACGTTCCTGAAGTAGTCAAGGAGAAGGTAAGCGAATCAGCGGAACAAATCGATAAAAAGATACAGTCTATCAAATCACTTGTATTAAAAACAGTGTATAAACAGCCCTTGCCAAGGCCTTATAAAATAAAATTCAAGTTGGCTGAACACGCGTTGGGTAGTACTGTTAGGTTATATTCTTACAAGCCTTCTTCTCAATATCAAGACATTGCATCCTTTTTTAATTTGGTAAGAGAGTCTGCCATTCAAACCATGGAAGGAGAAAGGAATACAAAAGTAAGAATTATTTTAACGTGCAAAATGAAATCTGTAAGCATCATGACTGGTGAAGAAGTGACTCGGGAAGCAAGCTTTTCATCCAGCTCGGAAATTATTCGAGCAGCTACAGATGTAAGAGAACTCATGGGTGAGATGGAAGAAAAAGTCTTAGAAAGTAGTGTCAAATACAATGCTTTAGGTTCTAATAGCACCCTATCTAAGATTTTAAGAATGGATATAAACTTTATCGATTACACACTTCTCAGCGGTGGATCCTACATTGAGCTGACTGACGATCTAAAAGACAAAAAGGCAATCATCAACATGAAAAACAACGACAATCAATGCTTTAAATGGTCAGTTACCAGAGCGTTGAATCTGAAAAATAAAAACAACGAAAGAATTGATGAAGACTTGATTGAAAAATCAAAAGAGCTGAATTGGGAAGGAATGGAATTTCCTGTGAATTACCATAATATTGACAAGTTTGAAAAAAATAATCCAGACATTAGCATCAACGTTTTTGAGTATGAAAATGAAAAACCCAACCCTTTGAAAGTATCTGACTTTCTCGATCGAAAGCATAATGTTGATTTGCTGTATATTAAAAACAAAGACACAGAACATTACTGCCTCATTAATAGTTTCAGTCGATTTGCCGGCTCCTCAGCATCAAAAGGTAAAAGAAAACAACATTTTTGCAGAAGGTGTCTTCAATGTTATGATCAAGAAGAAAAGCTTCAAAAACATCGAGAAGATTGTTATAAAAACGCGCCAATGAGAATTGAACTTCCTAAAAAGGGTGCAACTCTTCAGTTTAAAGGCATCGGAAAGTCAATGAGGGTTCCATTTATCGTATATGCTGACTTTGAAAGCTTTATCAAGCCGATAGACTCGTGCACTCCCAACTCAAACCAGTCTTTCACAAAAAAGTTTCAAAGACACATTCCATGTTCCTTTTCCTATTACATCAAATGTTTTGATGAAACCGTTTATGATGGTGAACCATCCATTTCCGTATCGTCAAACGAGAACCAAGACGTGGCTCAATTTTTTGTTGAAAATTTGGAAAGCGCAATAAAAGAACTTTTTGGAAAAATCGAGAAAAAAAAGATGGTTTTGACGGAAGAGGACGAAAATAATTTCAAATCCGCAACAGTTTGTCACATTTGCAATAAAAATCTCAAAGACGACAAAGTACGCGATCACTGTCATTTTACTGGAAAATATCGAGGAGCGGCTCACGACGATTGCAATAAAAAATATCAAGTTCCAAAATTCATCCCGGTAGTTTTTCATAATTTGTCTGGTTACGACACTCATTTGTTTATCAAAAAATTAGGTGGAAAACTCAATTGTATACCCAACAATGAAGAAAAATATATCAGCTTCTCGAAAAAAATCAAAGTGGGAGAGTACATTGGAAAAGATGGAAAACCAAAATACAAAAAAATTGAATTGAGGTTCATCGACAGCTTTAAATTCCTTTCCTCCAGTTTGGATACTTTGTCTAAAAATTTAAAGCCAGAGCAATTTAAAAGCCTTGCATTACATTTTGAAGGTGAAAAATTTAATTTGCTTTGTAAAAAAGGTGTATACCCTTACGATTGGGTGGACGGATTCGATAAATTTCAAGAAACGCAATTACCACCAAAAGAAGCGTTTTTCTCAAAACTTAGACACGAGGGAATAAGCGACGAAGAATACTCGCATGCGCAAAATGTTTGGAGTACGTTTCAATGCAAAACGTTCAGAGATTATCACGATTTGTACAACGTGTCAGATGTGTTGATACTGGCAGATGTCTTTGAAACTTTTAGAGACACTTGTATGGAACATTACAGTCTTGATCCTGCTTGGTATTACACCTCCCCTGGTTTGGCTTGGGATGCTATGCTAAAGAAAACTGAAGTTGTAATAGAGCATATAACCGATATTGATATGCTCAACATGATTCGAAAAGGAATACGCGGTGGAATCTGCATGATCTCCAATCGATATGGAACTGCTAACAACAAATACATGAGTGATGATTATAAACCTTCAGAACCTTCGAAATTTCTTCAGTATTTAGACGCCAATAATCTTTATGGATATGCTATGAGCAAACCTCTTCCAGTTAGAGGATTTAGATGGATGACTGAGGATGAACTTTTAAATTGGAAATCCATGCCTTGCATTCTCGAAGTTGATTTAGATTATCCTGAAAGTCTTCACGATTTACACAATGATTACCCTTTAGCTCCTGAAAGAATGCTCGTTGGAAAAGTGGAAAAGTTAGTTCCCAATTTAAACAACAAAGAAAAATATGTTATTCACCATGAAAACCTTAAACTCTATGAACGAATGGGGTTGATCACTACAAAAATTCATCGAGGTATCACCTTTGAAGAAGAACCTTTCATGAAAAAGTACATTGATCTCAACACCGATAAGAGAAGAGAAGCTACAAGCGAATCTGATAAAGAATTTTTCAAACTCATGAACAACTCTGTCTTTGGGAAAACCATGGAGAATATTCTAAAACGCGTTGATGTTAGACTCATTACCACGAGAAAAGAAGCTATAAAATTATCTAAAAAAATTAAATATAAACGAAACACCATTTTTGATGAAAACTTAATCGCGGTTCACATGGAAAAGACATTTGTTTTTTACGACAAACCTGTTTTCTTGGGAATGAGCATCCTAGACATCAGCAAAACCCTCATGTATGAACATCACTACGACTACATGAAACCTAAATACGGGGATAAGCTGAAATTACTCATGACTGATACTGACTCGCTCTTTTATGAAATAGAAACGGAAGACTTTTACAAAGACATTGCCGATGACGTTGAAAGCAAGTTTGACACGAGCGACTTTCCTAAAGATCATCCTGCCATTCAAAACTTTGCATTTGACGTTGGGTTTAAAAATAAAAAGGTTATCGGTAAGTTTAAGGATGAAACAGGTGGTAAGCAAATTAAAGAGTTTGTTGGGCTTCGTCCTAAGCTCTACTCTTATGAGGTCTTTAATGAAAAAAAAGAACACAAAAAATGCAAAGGAATTCAGAAATGTGTAGTTGAAAAGCACATCACTCATCAAGATTATAAAAACTGCTTAATGACTAAAGAAGAACAGCTCAGAAAAATGAACGTCATACGATCTCATCATCACGATATTTTCACTGAAGAAATCAACAAAGTCGCACTCAGCGCTAACGATGACAAAAGAGTCATTTTGGAAGATGGAATACACACGTTGGCTTATGGTCACTACAAATTAAAAAAGGTAAGTGATAAAGACGAGTAACAAAAATGAAGAATTTTTCACGGATCTGAAAGATCTAAAAAAATAACACAATAAAAAAATGAGAAACAAAAAAATAAATGTGGAGGAAATTGTTTTACCAAACGAGGCTTTATCCACTATTCAGTTGATGGAAGCAGCAAAAAAACTGAAAATAAAAAACTTTCGAGGAGTTTTTGTCAGAGACGCGTTGCCAAAAAAGCCAAGAAAAAAAGAATGTGGAATTGTCAACACAGGGGATTCGAGCACAGATGGGTTTCATTGGGTGTGTTGGTTCAAAGACGGAGACAAAAAATACAGCTTTGACTCTTACGCTCAGCCACCTCTCGTCGAGCTCGTTGACTATTTGAAAAGTCCTGTCTTTTACAACAGTGAAAGGGTTCAATTTGGAAACACGTCTTATTGTGGACACTTGTGTCTTTACGTCTTGAAAAAATGCGAAGAGGGAGACAGCTTTCAAGACGTTGTCAACACCCTTTGGTGAATCGAATTTCACTTGTGAAGTTCCATTAATCCGAAGGATTTAAAAAAAATTTTTCCCCATTAAAAAATGATTGACAAATTCAACAGAAGCGAATTCAGTGTTTATTTTGATAATCTTGCATCAGACTCAACCAGCAACGTTTATATTAAAACGGACGGATCGAGCACCATCACTGCAGATTTGGATTACAACTCTCATAAAATCATCAACCTGGGTGAACCCACCAACGTACATGATGCCGCTACTAAAAATTACGTAGACAATCACGTGACAGGTGGTACTGGAACTGTAGTGGGAACTGCAGATTTGGATTTGAACTTTCACAAGGCGATCAATTTGAACGAACCGACTAATCTTCATGACGCCGCCACAAAAAATTACGTCGACGTCAGCTCGAGTCTGTGTGTTAAAACGGACGGATCCAGCACGATCACTGGAATCATCGACATGAACTCTCACAAGTTGATCAACGTTTCCGACCCCTCCGCTTTAAAAGACGCAGCGACAAAAGGGTATGTAGACACCAAAGTCGCTTACAACAATATTTCATACACCGACATTAACATGACGTCGCACAAATTAACCAATTTAGCTGAGCCTACATCAGCTTCAGATTCGGCCACTAAAAATTACGTAGACACGCATGCGTCAGGTGGAACGACTGTGGGAAATGCAGATTTGGATTTGAACTCTCACAAATTGATCAACGTGACTGATCCAACCAACGCGCAAGATGGATCGACAAAAAATTACGTGGACTTGCTGTTGCAAATATCGAGTTTGACCAGTGTCGTTCCAGGATCCAGTTTTACCAGTTTAGGGTTTAAGTCTCAGACGGTTACGGCGCTAACCACTTCTCCTGTGTTTGCGTTTTCTGGAAAATCCGGAGTGCTGAGAAGATTGTGGCTGGCTTTATACAGCACCTCTGGTACGAATATTCCTGGTCAAGTTTTTATTCGAATCTTCACTGACGGAGAAATCAATGTGGGGAATTATGTAGAAACAACGGAAGGAATTGGAGTGGATCAAACAGGACTTGCTACCGATTTGCTTTTTTCACCATTGGGAGGACCTTTTTACGCCAATTCTTTGCAGGGATGCAACATGTTTAACACCACTTCCTTGGGAGGATATTTCACATTGGACATGCCTTTCAGAATTGACGTCTCCATTCAACTCGTCAACAGAAATGCTACTGCCATCACGTATTGGATTCAACCGTTCATTTCCACACTTGCTTCCATTCCTGCAACCATCCCTCTTTACAAGCTGTACTGCAGAACGTTTCGATATTTGAATACCACTTACGGCAGCGAATACGTTTTGATGAACACCAACGGAAAAGGAAATGGTGTGTCGTTGAAATACATCAGGATGCACATCATTGGCGCCTCTGGAAACTGGTGGGAATCTAGAGTCCGAATGTACGATGGGAATTTACCTCCAGGTAACGGCACTGTTCTCACTCCTTGGACACCGTACAACACCAACAATTACACGTATTTTCCAGGATATGACGGTGACAGCACATGCTTCTTTTCCTCTTCTGGATTAGAAGATTTTTACTTATCCTCATGGAACGGATCAAATGTGACTTCATTCAATAACAAATCGACTGGACTTCTGTATCAATCCACTTCATCCATCGGCTCTACATCTACCATCTCCTTTTACAGAAATTTCGGAGAAGCAGATTCTATGCCTACTGTTGCAGCTGGTAGAAGACTCGTTGTCACGCTCAACTCTGGTGATGTTCAAGTCGGTCAATCCGGAAGCTTTTACCTTCTTCTAGGACAAGTCTATTATTACGCTTAAAAAATCGAAGAATTTCACAATTGAAATTCCATTGATCCAAAGGATCTAATGCACAGATGAAAAAAAATTTTTGAAAATGACTTAAATAAATTTTTTCTTGTTATAAAAATGATGAGGATGAGTGATGTAGAAGATCTTATTGATCCTGAAGATATTATTGATCCTGAAGATGGTTTTCCTGAATATTACTATGAATTAACGAGGGACGAGCGACGAAACTTAATAATTAGTCATATCCGAGGAGAAAATTATGAAACGAGAGCAAACAGAATACGCGATGAGAGAGAAAGAAACCAAGAACATGATATTATTGAACGACGTCGAAGAATTGAAAGGCCTCCGTCTGAAATAATTATAACAGAACCCACTGAACCTGGTGGGAAAATTAAAGTTAAACTTATTATAAGGAGACCCTCTGTACTTGAAATTACATTAGAAGAAAAATTAACTCTTAAAAAACAAAAACGATATGAAATAATTGAAAGAGGACCAACAGTAATACTTAATGGACGTAGACAATAGTTTAAAGAACAACTACAAAGAATAAATTAACTAAGACATTCACAACCTTTTTTCATAATGTCATCTCATTATGAAAATGCGCAAAGAAATAATTTTAGAACGGGAAAAAATATTCAGACAACACTTTACATTAAAAAAACACGACGTCATCTTGCATTCCTTAAGTATGGAAAAGTATCAATGAGCTAGAACCCGCTTTTTATAGTAGTTACAAGTAACATTATTTACTTAAACATTATAGGAAACTGAATGTAATAATTGTCAAAGAAATATTAACATAAAATGTTGAACAGTGTGAAGTGAAAAAATATATTAAGTACTCAAAAATGTTTCTGATAAATATTAATGATTTTAAAAACAATAACAACAAAAAGATTATATCTATTGCCAAATATACGTGAATTAGGAGTGCATAAATTACTACTATAGAAGGATTTACTTATCGGAAACAAATAAAACTGAACAATTAGCAAACAGAACATAAATTAAGGCTACTTTAGATAAATTTATTTCAAAAGTGAAGAAAACACTAAAACAATATGCAGAATATTGTGATTCTTTTACGGAAAAAGAATATGAATGGCTTTAAGAAAATCTTATAACTAAGAAAAGTAGCCCTTTTGGTTCTGGAAAACACCACAAACAAAGGGTAATGATTGGAGAGTTAAGCAAAAGAGAAAAAAATAAAAGAATCACCCTGCGGGCATAATAACATTTAATCAACGTTTAATTAAAGTTCGCCCAAAATGTTTGAATTTAATTTCGTTTTGATTTAGAACGTAAGTTATTCGAATGTTCCGTTTAAACCCGACATAAACGTTAGTTTTAAACGCAATTTAAACTTCATCTAAATGTTCGTTTTAAACGCCGTACAAATGTAATAAATGAAACGATCGTTTTATATTACTTTTCAGTAATTAGTATGAGTATAACACGCATACTAAATACTGAAAATTAATAAGAAAACATCTGATTATACATTTATGCATTTAAAGTTGTTATAGGGCATGTCCAAATAATTTACTTTACAGGTTATATAAAACTTAACTAGCTTAACTTAAATAAAACATTGTGAATATAAGTTGTAATAAAAAACAACTCAATAAAACAATCGTACTAAGTACTTAAAAGTAATCTAAAACGATCGTTGTCTAAATTTACACAACGTTTAACTTTTCTTAACTTCGATGTCGAAAAAAGTTGAGCGTTGTCTAAATACGTAGAAAGGATTTAAACGTCAAAAAATTTTTTTTTATTTATAAGTTTGACGAAAATACATATAAACTCATGATAATTTAATAATCATTACTACTACAATATGCGGGTTCTGGCTCATTGGCATTTTTGCGCAGACTCATTGACATTTTTGCGTATTTCCATTTTTGCGTATTTCCATTTTTGCGCATTTTCATAATGTCATCTCATTATGAAAAAGGGTGTGAATGACTTATTCTTTGTAGTAGTTCAAGTATGGAAAAAGATGTTTATATTTTTCTCTTCGCGTTTCTCTAATTCTTTGTGCATGTTGTTTTTGTCGTTGTTCTTCAAATCCATGTCGTAGTAAGAGTTTAGTATTGGTATGAATGGGTAAGGTATTTAATTTTTTAATTTTATTAATATAATTTTCATCAATTCTTTTTTTGTGATTATCATCGTGGAATTGTATGGCCAATCTGTGTAATTCTGGGTCAAAAGTGTTTATTTCCTGTAGTTCGCTGTAAAGGAATTCCTCAAATTCTTCTTGTTCTGTAATACTCATTGTTATTTTTTATATGAAAAGAAATTTATTTAAGTCATTTTAAAAAAGTTTTTTTCACTGTACATTAGGCTCATGGAAATTCTTCGAATTTTTAAGCGTAATAATAGGCTTGTCCTAGAAGAAGGTAAAAGCTTCCGGATTGACCGACTTGGGCGTCACCAGAGTTGAGCGTGACAACGAGTCTTCTACCAGCTGCAACAGTAGGCATAGAATCTGCTTCTCCAAAATTTCTGTAAAAAGAGATGGTGGTGGCGGAACCGATGGATGAAGTGGATTGGTACAAAAGTCCAGTCGATTTGTTGTTGAAGGAAGTTAAATTTGAGCCGTTCCACGACGACAAATAAAAATCTTCTAATCCAGAAGAGGAAAAGATGCATGTGCTGTCACCGTCATATCCTGGAAAATACGTGTAATTGTTGGTGTTGTACGGTGTCCAAGGAGTAAGAACAGCGCCGTTACCTGGAGGTAAATTCCCATCGTACATTCTGACTCTAGATTCCCACCAGTTTCCAGAGGCGCCAATGATGTGCATCTTTATGTATTTCAACGACACACCATTTCCTTTTCCGTTGGTGTTCATCAAAACGTATTCGCTGCCATAAGTGGTGTTCAAATATCGAAACGTTCTGCAGTACAGCTTGTAAAGAGGGATGGTTGCAGGAATGGAAGCAAGTGTGGAAATGAACGGTTGAATCCAGTACGTGATGGCAGTAGCATTTCTGTTGACGAGTTGAATGGAGATGTCGTTTCTGAAAGGCATGTCTAATGTGAAATATCCTCCCAAGGAAGTGGTGTTATAAATGTTGCATCCCTGCAAAGAGTTGGCGTAAAAAGCTCCTCCTAAAGGAGAAAAAAGCAAATCAGTGGCAAGTCCTGTTTGATCCACTCCAATTCCTTCTGTTGTTTCTGCATAATTCCCTACATTGATTTCTCCGTCAGTAAAGATTCGAATAAAAACTTGACCTGGAATATTTGTGCCAGAGGTGCTGTATAAAGCCAGCCACAGTCTTCTCAGCACTCCGGATTTTCCAGAAAACGCAAACACAGGAGAAGTGGTTAACGCTGCCACTGTCTGAGACTTTAAGCCTAAACTGGTAAAACTGGATCCTGGAACGACACTGGTCAAACTCGATTTTTGCAACAACAAGTCTACATAATTCTTTGTTGATCCGTCTTGCGCGTTGGTTGGATCAGTCACGTTGATCAATTTATGAGAATTTAAATCCAAATCTGCAGTGCCCACAGTCGTACCACCTGAAGCACACGTGTCTACGTAATTTTTCGTAGCTGAATCCGAAGCTGATGTAGGTTCCGACAGATTAGTCAATTTGTGAGCTGTCATGTTGATGTCGGTGTATGAAATAGTGTTGTAAGAGACTTTGGTGTCTACATACCCTTTTGTCGCTGCGTCTTTTAAATTGGTAGGATCGCTCACATTAATCAACTTGTGAGAGTTCATGTCGATGATCCCTGTGATCGTGCTGGATCCGTCTGTTTTAACACACTGACTTGAGCTGACGTCAACGTAGTTTTTGGTGGCGGCGTCATGAAGATTGGTCGGTTCGTTCAAATTGATTGCCTTGTGAAAGTTCAAATCCAAATCTGCAGTTCCCACTACAGTTCCAGTACCACCTGTCACGTGATTGTCTACGTAATTTTTCGTAGCGGCATCGTGTGCGTTGGTGGGTTCACCCAGGTTGATGATTTTATGAGAGTTGTAATCCAAATCTGCAGTGATGGTGCTCGATCCGTCCGTTTTAATATAAACGTTGCTGGCTGAGTCTGATGCAAGACTATCAAAATAAACACTGATTTCGCTTCTGTTGAATTTGTCAATCATTTTTTAATGGGGGTAAAAATTTTTTAAATCCGTTTGCGGATTCATGGAAAATTCTTCGAATTTTTTAAATGAGTAAAACTTTTAAAAAATCACCAAAGGGTGTTGACAACGTCTTGAAAGCTGTCTCCCTCTTCGCATTTTTTCAAGACGTAAAGACACAAGTGACCGCAATAAGACGTGTTTCCAAATTGTACCCTTTTACTGTTGTAAAAGACAGGACTTTTCAAATAGTCAACGAGCTCGACGAGAGGTGGTTGAGCGTAAGAGTCAAAGCTGAATTTTTTGTCTCCGTCTTTGAACCAACACACCCAATGAAACCCATCTGTGCTCGAATCCCCTGTGTTAACAATTCCACATTCTTTTTTTCTTGGCTTTTTTGGCAACGCGTCTCTGACAAAAACTCCTCTAAAGTTTTTTATTTTTAGTTTTTTTGCTGCTTCCATCAACTGAATAGTGGATAAAGCCTCGTTTGGTAAAACAATTCCCTCCACATTTATTTTTTTGTTTCTCATTTTTTTATTTTGTTATTTTTTTAAAATCTTTCATTTTTGTTACTCACCTTTATCACTTACCTTTTTTGTATCCGCGATTATCCCTCTGCACTCTTCGATCAACCTTTTTGACTTACCTGAAATTTCTTTGTTTTCCTCGATTATCTTTCTGCACTCTGCGATCAACCTTTTTGCCTCTGTCTTTGGTTCTTCCTCTGCACCGTGTTCTTCCTCTGTCTCTGCCGATTTTTTTAATTTGTAGTGACCATAAGCCAACGTGTGTATTCCATCTTCCAAAATGACTCTTTTGTCATCGTTAGCGCTGAGTGCGACTTTGTTGATTTCTTCAGTGAAAATATTGTGATGATGAGATCGTATGACGTTCATTTTTCTGAGCTGTTTTTCTTTAGTCATTAAGCAGTCTTTATAATCTTGATGAGTGATGTGTTTTTTAACCACACAATTCTGAATTCCTTTGCATTTTTTCTCTTCTTTTTCAAGGATCTTGTAAGAGTAGAGCTTAGGACGAAGCCCAACAAACTCTTTAATTTGCTTACCACCTGTTTCATCCTTAAACTTACCGATAACCTTTTTATTTTTAAACCCAACGTCAAATCCAAAGTTTTGAACGGCAGGATGATCTTTCGCGAATTCGCTCGTGTCAAACTTGCTTTCAACGTCATCGGCAATGTCTTTGTAAAAGTCCTCCGATTCTATTTCATAAAAGAGCGAATCAGTATCAGTCATGAGTAATTTCAGCTTATCCCCGTATTTAGGTTTCATGTAGTCGTAGTGATGTTCATACATGAGGGTTTTGCTGATGTCTAGGATGCTCATTCCCAAGAAAACAGGTTTGTCGTAAAAAACAAATGTCTTTTCCATGTGAACCGCGATTAAGTTTTCATCAAAAATGGTGTTTCGTTTATATTTAATTTTTTTAGATAATTTTATAGCTTCTTTTCTCGTGGTAATGAGTCTAACATCAACGCGTTTTAGAATATTCTCCATGGTTTTCCCAAAGACAGAGTTGTTCATGAGTTTGAAAAATTCTTTATCAGATTCGCTTGTAGCTTCTCTTCTCTTATCGGTGTTGAGATCAATGTACTTTTTCATGAAAGGTTCTTCTTCAAAGGTGATACCTCGATGAATTTTTGTAGTGATCAACCCCATTCGTTCATAGAGTTTAAGGTTTTCATGGTGAATAACATATTTTTCTTTGTTGTTTAAATTGGGAACTAACTTTTCCACTTTTCCAACGAGCATTCTTTCAGGAGCTAAAGGGTAATCATTGTGTAAATCGTGAAGACTTTCAGGATAATCTAAATCAACTTCGAGAATGCAAGGCATGGATTTCCAATTTAAAAGTTCATCCTCAGTCATCCATCTAAATCCTCTAACTGGAAGAGGTTTGCTCATAGCATATCCATAAAGATTATTGGCGTCTAAATATTGAAGAAACTTCGAAGGTTCTGAAGGCTTATAATCATCACTCATGTATTTGTTGTTAGCAGTTCCATGTCGATTGGAGATCATGCAGATTCCACCGCGTATTCCTTTTCGAAACATGTTGAGCATATCAATATCGGTTATAAGCTCTATTACAACTTCAGTTTTCTTTAGCATAGCATCCCAAGCCAAACCAGGGGAGGTGTAATACCAAGCAGGATCAAGACTGTGATGTTTCATACAAGTGTCTCTAAAAGTTTCAAAGACATCTGTCAGTATCAACATATCCGACACGTTGTACAAATCGTGATAATCTCTGAACGTTTTGCATTGAAACGTGTTCCAAACCTTTTGCGCATGCGCGTATTCTTCATCGCTTATCCCCTCGTGTCTAAGTTTTGAGAAAAACGCTTCTTTTGGCGGTAATTGTGTTTCTTGAAATTTATCGAATCCATCCACTTAATCGTAAGGGTACACACCTTTTTTACAAAGCAAATTAAATTTTTCACCTTCAAAATGTAATGCAAGGCTTTTAAACTGCTCTGGCTTTAAATTTTTAGACAAAGTATCCAAACTGGAGGAAAGGAATTTAAAGCTGTCGATGAACCTCAATTCAATTTTTTTGTATTTTGGTTTTCCATCTTTTCCAATGTACTCTCCCACTTTGATTTTTTTCGAGAAGCTGATATATTTTTCTTCATTGTTGGGTATACAATTGAGCTTTCCACCTAATTTTTTGATAAACAAATGAGTGTCGTAACCAGACAAATTATGAAAAACTACCGGGATGAATTTTGGAACTTGATATTTTTTATTGCAATCGTCGTGAGCCGCTCCTCGATATTTTCCAGTAAAATGACAGTGATCGCGTACTTTGTCGTCTTTGAGATTTTTATTGCAAATGTGACAAACTGTTGCTGATTTGAAATTAATTTCGTCCTCTTCCGTCAAAACCATCTTTTTTTTCTCGATTTTTCCAAAAAGTTCTTTTATTGCGCTTTCCAAATTTTCAACAAAAAATTGAGCCACGTCTTGGTTCTCGTTTGACGATACGGAAATGACTGGATCGTGCTCTAAAACGGTTTCATCAAAACATTTGATGTAATAGGAAAAGGAACTTGAAATGTGTCTTTGAAACTTTTTGGTATATGAATCTTTATTATTATACTCAGTGTTGTCATCGATAGGTTTGATAAAGCTTTCAAAGTCAGCATATACGATAAATGGAACCCTCATTGACTTTCCGATGCCTTTAAACTGAAGAGTTGCACCCTTTTTAGGAAGTTCAATTCTCATTGGCGCGTTTTTATAACAATCTTCTCGATGTTTTTGAAGCTTTTCTTCTTGATCATAACATTGAAGACACCTTCTGCAAAAATGTTGTTTTCTTTTACCTTTTGATGCTGAGGAGCCGGCAAATCGACTGAAACTATTAATGAGGCAGTAATGTTCTGTGTCTTTGTTTTTAATATACAGCAAATCAACATTATGCTTTCGATCGAGAAAGTCAGATACTTTCAAAGGGTTGGGTTTTTCATTTTCATACTCAAAAACGTTGATGCTAATGTCTGGATTATTTTTTTCAAACTTGTCAATATTATGGTAATTCACAGGAAATTCCATTCCTTCCCAATTCAGCTCTTTTGATTTTTCAATCAAGTCTTCATCAATTCTTTCGTTGTTTTTATTTTTCAGATTCAACGCTCTGGTAACTGACCATTTAAAGCATTGATTGTCGTTGTTTTTCATGTTGATGATTGCCTTTTTATCTTTTAGATCGTCAGTCAGCTCAATGTAGGATCCACCGCTGAGAGGTGTGTAATCGATAAAGTTTATATCCATTCTTAAAATCTTAGATAGGATGCTATTAGAACCTAAAGCATTGTATTTGACACTACTTTCCAAGACTTTTTCTTCCATTTCGCTCATTAACTCTCTTACATCTGTAGCTGCTAGAATAATTTCCGAGCTGGATGAAAAGCTTGCTTCCCGAGTCACTTCTTCACCAGTCATGATGCTTACAGATTTCATTTTGCACGTTAAAATAATTCTTACTTTTGTATTCCTTTCTCCTTCCATGGTTTGAATGGCAGACTCTCTTACCAAATTAAAAAAGGATGCAATGTCTTGATATTGAGAAGAAGGCTTGTAAGAATATAACCTAACAGTACTACCCAACGCGTGTTCAGCCAACTTGAATTTTATTTTATAAGGCCTTGGCAAGGGCTGTTTATACACTGTTTTTAATACAAGTGATTTGATAGACTGTATCTTTTTATCGATTTGTTCCGCTGATTCGCTTACCTTCTCCTTGACTACTTCAGGAACGTAGGGTTCTATCCAATCTTTAAGATCATCAAACTTAGTTTTAACATACGACGCCACACTTTTTGCAGCTGCCTTCAGACTTGAAAAAAATGAAGGTCTTGGTGGAATGACTGGTTTTGGTGTTATGGCAGGTGTTAAATCTAAAACCGGTTCATCAAGGATGTGTTTTTGCAAATGAATTGGTTTCGGAGCAATAGGAGGCTTTACCACAGGTCTTGGTGGAATGATTGCTGGTTTCGGAGCAATAGGAGGCTTTATCACTGCAGAAGGAACAAACCTCACCACGGTAGGTCTACGAAAAGAAGCAGGAGCAGAGACAACTCTAGGAGGCTGCAAAGCCATTATAAGTTCCCCCTTTCTCATTTTAGAATACCCTCTTATTTTTTGCTCTTTAGCAATTTCTTTTAATTCTTTCAACGTTTTGTTTTTCATTTTTATTATAGCAAGAAATTTATTTTACCCAAAATCATTTTTCTAATATTTTTTATTTCTTTTCAATTCTCTGAAAAAAGAATTGAAAAAATTTTTACATTTCTCACGGACTTTTTCTTTCTAGCTTTTCCGAATTTAAAATTTCAATCTTTATTCCATCTTCCACTTTTCCATTTCGACGTTCTAAATATCTCCATCCATGTCCTGTCTTTTTCATTGCTTTGTAAAGGGATTTGTATTCAGCCACTTCCCCGGTTTCTATATTGGTTGTTTTCACAGACACAGGTTTATTTCGAATTGAAGCAAGTCTCTCGTATTTTGGATCGATCGTTTTTTTTTCCGTTTTCTCATTTTTCATTTTTATTTCTTTTTTTGGTCGACCTACTGGCCTGTGTTCTTTTACACCTTTCAAAAGCGAATCTTTACTTATTAGATTATTCTCAATCGCAATCATCATCAAAGGCAACAATTTGTTTGAGGTTAATGTGATTCCATTTTCCATAAGCAAATTTTTCAGATAATTTTTTGTATATCTCATGTTTTATTTTTAAAAAGAAAAAAAATTTATTTAAATCATTTTTTTGTTAAGAATCTCATGACGAACTTTCAAACCTAATAAACAACGTTCATGTTGGTTCCGTCGGAATCGAATTTGATCAATCTGTCTGAAATGATCACTGCAAAAATAACGGTGTTTTCTGGTACTGCTGTTCGAAATTTGAGGTTGACTACCAATTCTGCCGTTTCAGAAACAACTCTTTCTTTTTGCTTACTAATGTCTACAAAAAACAACGGAAACAAATTTTTATAATCAATCAGAGTCAAACCAGATTGACAAACAAGTTCGTTTGTACCGTAATATTTATCGTCAAAAGAGAACGCGTCAGAATGTGCCATGGTAATTTTCTTTTCTCCAAAATTCAAATCGTAATTGTAATTTGGATATTTTATTCCATTGACGGTTACGAAAAAATTGCTGACATCACAATGGTTGAAAATGGCTGGATTTACAATTTGACTGGAATTCTTGTTTGTCTGAAGTCCAAGCACGATATATCTCGGAACGCTTCTGTCTGTGATTCTTCCTAGGGTCCAAGTGAATTCTGTGAGACCAGCAGGAACGACTTGTCTTTCGACTTTGTTTGACTTATAGGCTACTGGGACGGAAATTTTACTCGCCATTAATTTCAAGAATTCGGATTTCTTCGAAACATCCAACTCAATTCTAGGCATAAAAAGTCTGAATTTTTTAAGATCGATCATTCCTGCAGCAACAGTCTCGGCTCTGTAAATGGCGTCGTCGTATTCTTTTTTTGTGAAGGTAATGATGTGTCTGAAGCCATAAACAACTTTGTCGTAAGTTTCGCAAAAACCAAAAATGTGTTTTAATGGTATCTTGAACGAAAATGCACCAATGGATGTCGTGTCTGCAAACAAGTGGTCTCGTCTTACAACAAATCCTGGATTTCCGGTGGCGTTTGAAGTGTCTTTATACCACATTTGCTTCAAACCATCTGCAAGCTGAAAACCAAAAGGGTATTTCAACAATCCAAGCATGGTTGTTCCTTGACCTGGATACATGACTCTTTCCACTTGTTGTCCTGATAAATCATAGGTGACATCATTAAACAAATACATGATGGCGTTGTTCACCAGAGCAATGTTGTCTGTTGCTGTGTATGCAGTTCCATCTGCTTTTTTGAGAACCCCTTCAACGAGGATGTAAGCCTCTGATGGTACTGTTTGCACAGATTGACAATCAATCTCAAAAACGATCGATCCTGAAGAATTTAAATCGAGGTTTGTTGGGAGGTACTCGAAAAAATCAACTTTTTCAATTCCAGTGTCATACTCTGGCATTTCATCAACTCTTAATCTATCGGTGTTTATCATTTTTTAAAATGAGAAAAAAAAATTTATGTCATTTTTGATTCGTTAAAAAAAAATCAAGCAATCAAAAGCCCGCTCCCCATTTTAACGAGATCTTGGATTCTAGCCGCATTCTTTTTCGTCATTTTCTTTTTCACTTGAATGGAAGAACCAAACATTTTTTTATGCAGCTCTTCCATTGGATGAATATACGGATGAATATACGGATCAGGCTTTGCCGCTTCGTTTACAATCGTGGTGAGTAATTGGTTTGGATTCACTGTTCCTGTCTTGGCGTAAACTTTTTCAAGCGCTTTTTTTCCTTTGTCGATGGCAACGTCTTTAGCAGTGGATATGGCTGAAGAAGCCAATTCTTTTCCAGCTGATTTGGCGGCTGTGATTGCTTCTCTTCCAATTTCGCTTGCTGCTGCTTTTCTCAATAAATGAAGAGACGATCGTGAAGCGTTTGAAGCTGCCATTCTCCTCAAAAAATTTTTAATCGCGTCCATGATTCCTCCACCTCCAACGACGTTCTTTTTAAAATATCTTCTGTTGTTCACAATGAGCATTTTTTTAAAATGAGAAAATATTTTTTTAAATCCTTTGGATTCATGTAAATTCTTCGAATTTTTAAATCTGTTCTCACGACTCGATGTATTTTTGAATAGCTCTGTATTCCTCTTTGTTAATTTCCCCCTGTCTCAAAAGCTCGTCACAAATGGCAACGGCTTCGTTTCTCGATGCTATATTTCCAGCATGTCCTGCAGCGATGCTCAATTGAAGTTTTTCCACCAACGCATTAGGATCGCTCGGAAGGATAATCAAACCATGACCTTTTTTTTCTTTAAGTTTGTTTTCAATAGGTATGATGAATTTATTGTATTTCTCAACCTCTGTTGCTTTAGGCTTGTTGTGTCTCGCATCCGACTTTACAGCCTCACTCTCTACTAAAATTTTCGAGTAATTAAATACATCTTCTGCTGTCACGTTTTCTGAAACGTTTGGATTGGTCATCAACTCCCAAAGACCTTTGGTTCCTTCATACCTTTCGCCTCCAACAATCATATCGTTTCCTTCAAACATCACCCCCATTTTTCCAATCGTATATTGACCATCGCTTTTGCTCAATTCAAACTTGTTCTTAAAGCGTCTTTTAAATTCAGCTCTTGCGTTCAGATCAAACAACTGATCATCCTCAGGAAAAATAGACGACTCTAAAGGCGCTTCTTGCTTGATGCTCTCCTCCTCGTTTTTAACCTCGTTTTTAACCTCGGATTTTATCTTTTTGAACGTCTTCTCATTGCTCTCAATCAGAGGCTTAAAAAACTTGCTCAAATCAGTCTGATAATTTGCATCTGAAATGTTGGTGTTGAGACTCTCATTGTAAAGCTTTTCTCTATTAGCTCTATATTCTCTCAAAATCTCATCTCGCTTTTCAGGATCTTGTATTCTAAAAAAAGACATTTTTAGAATACGGAGAAAAAAAACTTAAAACAAAAACTCGATTGCGTTTACTCTTTTAGATTAGTTTTTCTTAGATCCTTTGGATTCATGGAAATCTACGATTTCTTAAATCCGCGTGCGGATCCATGGAAAATCATCATGATTTTTTAAACAAGTTGTTGAATGCTTTTATCGCGTCTTCTCTTCCTTTTTGGATCAACGACTCTTTAGTCAATTCGTCAATGACGCTTTTTGTCTTGGTTCGGATTTCTTCAGTCATAGTTTTGAATTTTTGAAGCTCGCTGAGAATGAGTTCGTACTCGGAATCACTCACAAATCCATCCATAAGAGATTTTGAAATGTGGTCGCTAATCGTATTCAATTTTGACTCGGAAAGAACTTTCAATTTTTCGTGCTTTTCAGCCTTTAACATCATTTTTTTGTTCTGATGATTTCCGAAAATGGATAAAGCTCCCAATACAACAGCAACCCCTTCACACGCAATCGAAACTGGAGTGGCAACGACGGTTGATAAAAGTGCAATCCCTGTAACCCCTAAACCAATGCATACCGTTTGTAATCCGTCGTCGGTGAAACGAATTATTTTTGCCGCTCGATGGTATTTTTTACTCAAAGCCATTCGTTTCACTTTTTCATCCTCTATTTCTTTTTGGATCTCACTTATTTTTTGAAGTCGATATAAATGCCCTCCATCTGATGGTGCCGTTGGAAGAACTGGATAAATTTTTTCAGTGTTTTTGATTATCTCCATCTTTTTAACAAAGACACATTTTTTTTTAATTCGAATCGATGTAGTTTATTTTACAAAGCTTTTCACCTTTTTTAACGATGACTTCCTGGTTGTTATAATTGTGTATGGTCATAACTATTTCATCCACAGACTCGGAAAAAATAGCATCGTTTTTGAAATAATTCAATTGGTTGCTTATTTTATCCATCAAAGTGACGACAGCAATTCCTTTGTCTAATTGTAAACCTACGGACAACGATATCTGCTTGTGAGATACAGGAGGAAATTTAATGTCTTGTTGAGCAAAAATCTCGTACTGTCTGTTGGTGTTGAAATAGGTGGGATGATCCAACTTTTTCTTTGTTACAATAATATTTTTCATATTTTTTCGTTCCAACTCTTTGACTCTATCCTCTAAATGACTCAGCTGGAAATTAAAATTGTGAATCTCTACTGAGGCGCTGTTTTTAAACAACTTGTGTGGGGCATGCATTTTTAATATGAAAATAAAATGTTTTAAGTCGTTTTATTTTCAGTTTTTGTGCTTTACATTTCCTCGTCTGATTCTTTTACCTCTAAATCCAAGTTTTCACACATCATGATGCTATGAGGTAAAGATGCATTTTTTACGATGATGGCTTCGAACAGTTTAACTTGAATAGACACAATCGAAGGACCAATATACACCCCCTCAATTCTAAGTCCTCCAATAGCATAACATCTTTGGTTGATAAAATCATGTCCAGAAGATAAGACCAAATTTTAATTATGACGTTCTCCTTTGGCTCCATTTTTTATATCAAGAGCTGTTTTCTTTCTATGAAATGTAGAAGTAATGAATATTTCGTCTTCAGATTCATGAAAATTCTTCGAATTTTTAGTTATATACATTTTAGCATAAAAGACTGGCGCTGCATCAGCATTGTCAGCTTTATATTTTAAAATACTCAATTCGTCTGAATTAATTTGCTTTTTTCTTCCTCCTTTTTTAAGTTTGAATGACAATTTATCTACTTCACCTCTAATAAACAAAGTAATCTTTTCCATTGTGCTAATAAACTTTGCTTCTTCTTCTGTCTTTCCCTTTTTAGCATCAAAGCAAACGAAGGACATGGAATAACCATTCAGTTTTTGTGTTGCCGGATCTTTATTCTCACACACACCATACGAAAATAATGTAGGTGTTCGTAATACAAGAGGTCCATCTCCAGTTGGATAAGAATATTTTACTGACACTTTTTGATATACTACTGGTTTTGTTGCTGTGTAAATTTCTCCAACTGATAATTTGCTCTCATCAAAATTTTCAATTGTAATAAAATTCATTTCTTTTCTTATACAAGATTTTTATTTAACTCAAAATAAAAATTTTTTCACTTCTTTATTATCCTAACCCTTTGACTAAGGAATTAACTTTATCATCATTTGAATTATTTCACCAAATATATCACAGTGTCTACGCAAGTTATTCATGGTTGTTTCCAATTTAATATTTCTACTATCCCATCGAAAATAATCTTCCACTTCTAAAAAATCATCAACCAATTCACTTTCAAAATAAAACATATTTTTAAGGATATCTTTCATATCATCTAAATTCTCTGCTTCATACATACTACAACGTAATTCATTCAACATCAATTGGTACTTAGACATAAACTTATTCAAGTCAATATGTTTCATGCATTCATACATATCAGCTTCAAGCACATTTATTTTTATAATCATCTCATTCATTGTCGCATTCATTTCTTTTCTATATACAAGATTTTTATTTAACTCAAAATCAAAAAATTTTTTTTCTTGCTATACAAAACGACGCGACTATTTTTGCAAACGTATCAATTCTTCATTATTCACCCAAGAGTTAAATGAATCTGGATATCCAAACCATTTTACTAAAGATCTGTTCTTTTGCTTTCGAATGACTTTTTCAATTCTGAATATGTCTTGAGCTGTCTTTTGCATTTCTTGTTCATAAAACGTACCTTTAATTTCTTCACCGTTAGCATCAGCGATTTTATACGTGGGTGGATTCGTATGCTGAACATTTAACACGGTAAAAACCTCTTCAGTCCATCTCGGTGTATACCCCTTTTCAAAATGAGACTTCTTTTTTACGATCCTCACTTTGTCTCCCATTGAAAATTTTGGTTCTGCTCTTTCTGTTTGCGTCTTTCCATTCAGGCTCATCCAAACCCTATATTTATTCTTTTTATCCCTAGCTTCCACTGGAGTCATTTTGATGGAAGAGTGTTTGGCGTTGTTATAATTTTCCACCATTTCATCTAATACGTCAATGTATTTATTGGTATTGTTGGCTGAAAAATATTTAAACATTCTCTCTTTCATCGTTCTATTCCATCGTTCAACAACAGAACTTTTTTCCTCGTTTTCAGTGGAGTATAATTGTACACCTAGAGCTTGTACATGCTTGTTATAAAACTCTTTACCTTTATCCACCCACATCTTTGTACACCTTCTCTCCTCAAATATTTTGCTTAGAGCGTTAGCTACATCAACTCCAGTTTTACTCTTTAACGGAACGATCCATCCATACTTTGAAAACACGTCGATCACCATGAGCAAATATTTTACGCCGTTGTTGAATTTTGAAAACGATTTCATGTCAACCAAATCTGCGGCCCATATTTCATCCATGTCGTTCACAAACACTTTTCTTCTTTTAAAATGACGAATGGCTGGTTTATGAAGCTCGTTTGCAAGTTGATCCGTCCATTTCAGGTTCTCCGGTGCTTTTTTTTTAGACCTAATCCGAATTTAGCTTTGGCTTTGATGATGGGAGTGATCAGTTTTCTTTCGTTTATTTCTCTCTGAGTGGGATTTTGTATAGAGTTCATTTCTTCAAGCATCATTTGATCTGCCAAATTTCTGCTTTGAACGTCGTTTAAATATTTATAAGCTAAATCGTGATGGTATGCTGCATTGTCCACTCGATCTACCGGTTTACTCCACTCTTGATACATATCGGTGGATGTGAGTCTTTTGTCCAAGTTTGTACCAGGTCCTGCAAAATTCATTCCTGGAATGTGCATTTCTCCTGGAAATTTTGCCCATGGAAGCTTTATTTTTTTTGAAAAATTGTTAATCGTTTCTACCAAGTCTCCTCCTTTTGCCGTATGCGAAGAAACAAACTTACATTTGGTCGTTCCGCAAACGTTGCAAACTCCTTTAACCATATGTCGGTTGTTTTTTGTGATTTCGTTTCTCAAATGATTCGTTTCTGTTTTCCTTTTGCATTTAACACAATACATTTTATTTTAAAAAAATATTTTTAAACTAAAAATGGAAGTGTCTGATTTGTCATGGAATATTGGAAAAATCAAAAGAAACAACAACAAGCTTTTACCGAGAAGCATTCGAGGAATCATCGTTGGAAAATCCGGATGTGGAAAAACAACGTTGCTTCTCAATTTATTGCTCAGACCTGGATGGTTGGATTATAACCATTTGCAAGTTTTTGGAAAATCTCTTTTCCAACCCGAGTACAAAATACTAAAAAGTTCGTTCGAAAAAAAATTACCAAAAAAAATAATTCTCGACTTGTTCAAGGTGCAAACCGAAATTGAAAAATTGAAACTAGACCCTGAATGTGTTATCAACGATCTTTCAAAAAATTTTTCCGAAACCGAGGGTATGGAGTGTGAATTTTTTGAAACGGCTGACGATGTGCCTAATCCTGAAGATCTTGATTCATCCAAAAACAATTTAATGATCTTTGACGATTTGCAACTAACCAAACAAAACAAATGTGAAAAATATTACATCCGAGGAAGACACTCTAACGTCGACTGCTTTTACCTCGCTCAAAATTATTTCATGCTCCCAAGACAAACGATAAGAGAAAACACCAATTTTATCTGTCTCTTCCCTCAAGACTTAAAAAACATTAACCACATTTATCGAGACCACGTTTCTAGCGATATGGAAAAAAAAGAGTTTGAAAAGTTTTGCAGCCATTGTTGGTCTGAACCTCACGGATTTGCGGTGAATGATTTGTCTTCAAAAAAGGACAATGGAAAATATCGAAGCGGATTTGACACTTTTTATTTTCCAAAAGAAGCCATTTAAAAAATGTTGCATAATAAAAAAATGTCAGGCATAACCATCGACGTGGACGGAAATTCCAACGTAATCATAACAGAATTTTTAGACAAAATCGTTTTTGAAAAAGGAAAAACTTATGAAATGGCTTTTCTAGGGCTTGAGACGTACAACAGCTTTCCAAACATCATCAGCAAAAACAATTCTTTCCGGTATAGCATGAACAACGGAACCCATTGGGAAAATGTCACCATTCCAGACGGGAGCTACGACATTAAAGACATCAACAATTATTTACAAAAGGTCGTCTCAAACACAATAAAAAATTATGCGTCTCAAAGCGCTAGCTACGTCACAGCAAATAAAATCAGCTACTCTCCCGATAACATAAAAATCGGATCCAATTTAAACACTTTAAAATCAACCATCACACTTGGAATGAATTATTTGATGGATTTGAATGTGGAAAACAGCATCGCCTCAGTTTTAGGATTTACAAAAAGACAATTGGATCCTAATTCCGAATATGAGTCTGACGATATTGTTAGAATTTCAAGCATCAACACGATCAGAATCCTCAACAACGTCATCGGGTCTGCTTACGTCAACGGATCCCAACTCAATTGCATCTACTCTTTTTATCCAGCTGTTGGTCCTGGTTTTAAAATCATCGAAAGACCAACTCATTTGACTTACCTCCCTATCAAAGTCCCAGAAATTTCTACAATGATCACTCGCGTTGTTGATCAAAATGGAAATTTGGTTGATTTTCGTGGAGAGGAGATTACGATCCGTTATCACATTCGAGAAGTGAAATAAATATTTTTTCTCACATTTAAAAATGAGCAAATATGTTAGTGTTAAATTAAATTTGTCTCAGGGACAGATTGAAAAAATAAAAAAATCAATGATAGCAGGTAAACCTGTGAGCATCCGTATTTCAAAAGATGATTTTAACGGAAACGACGTTTTACTTGTAACACAAAATCAACATCGAAAACTTTTGGACGCTCTCCATCGAGGAGTTGGAGTCACCATTAAAATGAGCAAAACCCAATTGGAACATAACGCAAATGTGAAAGGAGGATTTATTGGAGCTCTTCTACCTTTATTGGGTATGTTGGGTAGTACACTTGCAACAAGAGTAGTTCCAGCTCTTGCCACCGGATTGTTAGCAGGTGTAGGATCTTCTGCAGGTTCTGCTATGGTTGATAAAATTGCAGGAAGAGGTATCGTTTATTTGAAAAAGAATGGAAATGGAATGAAAATGGGAACGCATAGAGGAAACGGATTATTTTTAACACCCTGGCCTAAAGGAGGATCATTCAAAGACGGAGTTTACGTTAAAAGCGGAAGAGGATATGAATCTATCGGCGCTGGTTTGCTTCTCGGACCAAACTCTCCATTCTCAAGCATCCCTTTTTTTAAATTTAATTTTGTAAATAAATTTCTTCTCATATAAAAAATAACAATGAGTATTACAGAACAAGAAGAATTTGAGGAATTCCTTTACAGCGAACTACAGGAAATAAACACTTTTGACCCAGAATTACACAGATTGGCCATACAATTCCACGATGATAATCACAAAAAAAGAATTGATGAAAATTATATTAATAAAATTAAAAAATTAAATACCTTACCCATTCATACCAATACTAAACTCTTACTACGACATGGATTTGAAGAACAACGACAAAAACAACATGCACAAAGAATTAGAGAAACGCGAAGAGAAAAATATAAACATCTTTTTCCATACTTGAACTACTACAAAGAATAAGTCATTCACACCCTTTTTCATAATGAGATGACATTATGAAAATGCGCAAAAATGGAAATACGCAAAAATGGAAATACGCAAAAATGTCAATGAGTCTGCGCAAAAATGCCAATGAGCCAGAACCCGCATATTGTAGTAGTATCATTATTGCCATCAAGATCGTCTTCATAGTGATCCTCGTCATTGTTTTTACTTAATATAATCAATCCAGCTTTTCCATCTTAAAAATTTGAACAATGAGCAATTAAATAATATTTCCAGTTCCACCTAAACGGGTGGGAGCCATTCTAAGTTGGGAACCAATGAATGAATGTACATTACACATTCTAAAAACAATGAAATCAGTATTAACGTTTACACTAAATGTTGGATTAAGGGTTCGAAGATTTTAGCAAATGGATGCAAAAACTTAAATACAAAAAATCAACAGTGGTACAAGAGGAGCCGTGGAAAGAGCACCAATAGATTAAAAAAAAATCGTTTAAATTGCTTCACTGCTTTTATATTCTACTAATCATTTTAGACATATTTGAAAAATTTATTCAAATGGCGCTGTCTCTTTGAAAGGCCTATTCAACCTATCATAGGTTTATATCATATTCTTCAAAAACTATTTTCATAGTTTTAATGGTGTTTAAGATTTGAAGTACATTAAAGAATAGAATAATAATCTGAATTTTGATTTTAGTTAAAAAAAAAAAGTTAATACATGACCAACAACAAGTTGACATAAAGCAATGTCTCTAAATGTAAGCTTTTTAGTCGTTTCAAGAGATTTTTTGAAGTATCTTTTGTAGTTGTTCCCCAATTCGTGAAAGAAGATGAAGTTACAAATAAATTATTAAAAAATGCATTAATTAATAGATATGGAATTCCAGTTTAGAATCAAAATATAAATTCTGCTTACTCAGTAAAGGCAAAACCTACTTTATGCATCAAAAAAAACAGTCTTGAATAAAAATTTTAAAATCATAGTGACGAATATGTGTTTATAAGGGTTTTAATTCCGAAATTGAAATTAGGTGTGCCGACTGGGCTGAGCTTGGTACACCCATTATTTCAACTGCAACTTTTATATCTTTAATTTCTTTTGCCAAATTTGCTAACTGATCGAGAGCTTTACTATGGAACTCTGTAAAGTACATTACTTTATTCATATAAGAAAAAGATTTTTAAATAACTACTAATGTTTTGGTAAACTAACTTAATTATTCTTTAAAATTTCTTAAGTTTTTTTTTTTTTATCTGTTTTAAATTGTATGTTGTAAAATATATACTTAAAAAATTTTATGTAATATTTAATCTAAGTCCATAATTCACAGTTATAAGATCCTGAGATAATGGTGAAAGAAAGATTATAGCTTAAGTAACTGCATTGGTCACATCAAGCAAAAGTAAAAAACTTTCAAAGTTTGATAAATTACTCGCTTGATCCATTTTATTGATTTGGGGTGCAGTTGCCCTACAACTGCTGTTTGTTTGAAAGATTCTGTTTAATTTTATAAGTGGTTGTGGAAATACAGATGGATTAAATTCAACATAAAAAACCATTGCATTACATTAAGTATGCAAAATAGTATTTTAAATAAAAATTTGTTTTTATTTAAATTAGTTTTTTGCATACTTAATGTAACTTTTTGCATACCTAATGTAACTTAAGTCGTATATAAAAAACATATATATATATATAAACAACAAATCAAGCTAAAAAAGTAAGTATTACTTGGTTAATCCACAATATTGTCTTTTGATATAGGCGCTCTATGCCTTAAAAATGGAATCCTGGAATTCAATTTTCTAGTTAACAGACAAAGAGATTGTGAAAGTACTGATGCTTTAGCTGCAATGTAAATAGCTATATAATTACATCATGTTGCATAGTCATTTTTAACGAAAATTTTACTAAAAAGTTGTAAAAAATTTGATTTAAAAAAACTTATGTCATTGGGATTTTTTGTGTAGGAATTATAACACTCACTTCGTTCATAGGTCATAAAATTTCATCTAAAGGTGAAAGTTATATAAATTAAAAGTATTGGTAAATTTAGAGATCCTACTTGATTGTTCTATTTTATTATGTTTTGGTATAGCAGCCACACTCGATTTGAATATAGGAATCTTAGAATTCAAACTTCTTCTTGACGCTAAAGGTGAATGCAGGAGAGTTGATGGTTTGGCTGCAAAGTAAATAACGATAAAGATACATTACTTAATTAAAAATAAAATATTTTAGAAAACCTTTTAAGAAACAAAGCTACATCTGCGAAAAATTGTATATATGTTATATATTTGTTATAAATATTATTAGTATTCAAAGATATAAACACTGACGCAACTGATCATATTCAGGTGGAAATAAAGACAATTTTACTATATTGTAAATAAATTGCAACTACATTAGATATGAAAAATTGTTAAAAAAAATTGTTTTACTTAAAAACACATAAATATACAATATTGTCATAGTTATATTTTGTTATTGCCATTATTACCACCAAGGCTTTAGAGCTGAGGTCTAAATTTTGCTGCCTCATCTTGGATTCTCATTATAACATCAGCTGCTGGTAGCTCTGGTTCCAAAATCCTGATTATAATCATTGCTTTGATTTTTCTTATTACAAACTGATAGTTGTCACCAAAATCTGATTTGTCACTCTTCTTACTTTTTACACTAACATTACCATCAACTTCTTCATCACCTAAAAAATAAAATTAGTTATACTATAACTGTAATAAAAATAAACAGATAAACCAGTAATTTTATTTTCAATTAAAAAAAAAAAAATAGAATGCAAAAAAACTGAATACAAAATTAAAAAATTATCAAAGATGATAATAAATAACCGCCAAAGATATAAACATATCATAATGGAAACATTTAAAAAAAACCTTCAAAAAAAGTAGTTATGTAAAAAGTAGTAGTAAAAGTACTTACTATTATAAAAGTATTGCTACACCTTTAAGGTGTCGCTAAGATGACCTTTTCTTTAAAAATAGCTAAGCTAACGTGACCTTAGCTTTAAAGGTCCTCTTTAAAAGAAATCCTTTTTGGAAACTATAGAACTAAGTTTTCATTTTTGATTCATACTTTTGATCATATAATGTTATATTGTAATATTCCTAGGTTGCAAAACGAAATTCAAAATAATAAATAAAATACATAACAATCAAAAAGAAAATTTAAAAGTATAAAAATTAAACATACCTTAGGTTTATTCTTTTCTAGGTGCTTAAAGGTAGATATTCCTTTAGAAATATTTTCTTTTTATTGAAGTCAGAAATAAGGAAAACAAAGAAATTGACAATTATTCAAACACCCACAGAAAGAGCATACAACAAATTTAAAAATGTCATTAGTCACAATTTTTTGCATAGTATGTTGCGTCAAAAAAGATACTTTATAAAATATACTTTATAAAGATACTTTATAAAATATTGTTCAATTAAAATGTGTTACCTTAAAACTCCACGTTATCAACACATTTAGTAGAAAGAAATTTTTTTTTATGGCAAAAAAAATAGCAATTATGAATGCCCAGTCGGCACATCTAGTTTCAATTTCGGAATTAAAACCCTTATAAACACATATTCGTCACGATCCAGGCGTAAACCAAGAACACGTAGATTTCACGGAAATTTTACTAGTGTTTGACACATCTTTTATAAAGTTTCAAACACGTGTTTATTGAGGTTTTAAATACGTGTCTTATAAGGTTACAAGCACGTATTAAATGAAGTTTCAGTTTGGAACTTAAATCTTGATCAGACACGTGTACTAGGGGTGTTCAAAAAAAAAAAATTTCGAAAACACGAATACACAACAAGCTAAATTTGGGGCAAATGTAAAAAAAATACGATTACAAAAAAAAAAAGTCAAAAATATTGAGATTTACCTTGTGCTCAAGCGTCAAAACCCCCCTAAAAATGCCCCAAATAGTACCCTCGTAGCAAGGCTTTGAGGACAAGGTAAATCTTAATATTTTTAATTTTTTTTTTTTTTAATAAGCTCATAATAATCTATACTTTTTTTAAAAATTGATGTGTATTCGTGATTTTTCTTAAAAGTTCTTTAAATTTAAAACGATTTTATGCAAAAAAACGAAAATATGCGCATTTAACAAAAAAGAATGCGCAATAATTCGTACTTATTTTATTTGTTTATATTCACAGTGTTTGGTTTTCATTTTATTTGTATTAAGCTTTTTAGAAAAACGTTTTTTTTATAGGTTGATTGAATGATACAAACTTAAATTACGTGCAACTTGTATCTTTAAAAAATATTTTTTTAATATAAATACAAAAGTTCAAGCTATCTTCTGAATTTTGGAGCGTAAGCTAAGTAATCCCTTTGCGATTCTTTTCTTGCTTATAACTTTGTTATTTTGTTTCTTGGTTAATAAAGATTCACTGCCTGATGCCTTAAAAATTGAGCGAGTTTTGTCCACAGCAATAAGCCTATTTTGTTTTTCTTCCTCGTCTCTGTAGCGGTGAACAAATTGTTGCATCATTCCAATTGCCCTTTCAGCGTGGTCGTTTACACAAACAATACTTTTTGCAAAATTTAAAAATAATTTATATGTTGATTGCGTGTGCCAATACTGAGGTGGCAAGGTCAGCCAATCATCAACTCGTTGATCTTTTATTCCGATCATATCAAACATTAACCAAGAGAACTCATCAACCAAAGAAGCTAAGCTAGGAATTTGCTGATGAATGTTAAGTTCAATTTTCAACAATTTTTCTATATCTTTTTTTTGCTTATTTTCAGTTTTAAAGTAACATGACTTAGGTTTTGGAAATGATAATATTGCAGCAGCAATTTTTTTCTTTTCTTCGAGTGCAACACCATCATCCAGCAAGGCTAAAGGAATCAGAGTTGAGTCAAGATACCATGTATGTTTAAATAAAGAATTCAACACAGCATCAACAGCAAATGGTTCTGCACATACTGCTTTATACTGATGCATTTGATGAATAGCAGTTACATCCATAAAAGGAGCTTTGATTGTATCATTTGATTGCAGGTACCACTTTGCATAAAAACAAGCTATAAATTCAGTTATTACCTTAATATGTTCTCTATTTTTTTGAATAAAATCAATTTGAGTTGAAAGAATTTGCATTTTTAAATAATATATAGATTTCCCAAGAAATCTTGCATGATGAACCGCTCCAGTTTTTCGAATTTTAATGATAGAAGGAGAAAGATAGCTGACCACTAGCTCTGCAAGTTCTTTTCTATCTTCCCGTACAATATTATTTCTCAATAAGTAAGATCTACAATACTCAAGAGATTCTGTAGCAGCTTTTTCAACAACGGTTCCTTTAATTTCTTCCCAACCAAATTTTACTAACATAGATGGGTTGTACTCAAAATTAGGCTGCTCAAACAAGTTTTTGAAATGTTTAAACAAAGGGTTATCGGGGGCCGTAGTTTTTTCATTTGTTATAGCCTCACAAAAGTGTGTGATTCTCAACTCAGAAACATGATGTCTGCAAGCTAAAAGAATTAGATACTTATTTAACTCAGTAGATATTCTTATTAAAGATCCTTTATGTATTCCTGTATTGCTTGATGTGGTATCAAAACAAAGTAATCCAATCTTTGATTCGAGATTGTACTCTTTTAAGACTTTCATTACACCATTGTACTGATCTTCTCCAGATGAAGAGGGTAATGGCGTAACTCCGAGAAGATGGGAGTCATTATCAATAGTTGCCAGAACCGCAAGTCTATCATGCTTTAATTTTTTTCCATTATTAATTTCAAAAAGTGTCTTTCCGTCAAAATGTATAATGCATGGGTAGGGAGAAGCTCGGATGCTAAGTTCGACATCTTCTTTAGCAATAACTGCCATTTCATGAGCTGTTTGTTTCATCTTTCTAGATGCTGTTGACCTGCTGCAATTTACATTTGTAAGATCAACCCCAGAACTATCAAGGATTGCAGCAGTAACTTTTGTCAAAACGTTTGGAGAAATATCAGTAATTGTGGCAATAAGAGCAACATTACCAGAAATAATATCTTTTGGGATCTCAGCTTTTATAAGACTACTTGACTCTATAGAACGCCGATATCCTGGTTCAAAATCGGAATCAAAAGATGAATCTTCGCTGGTGTCCGTACCAAATTCTAACTCTGAACTTACTTCTACTGATTTAGCAGCATTTTTTATAGATGGATTTCTCTTTCTTGTATTCTCCGAAATCTAAACAGCATACATTATAAAATAAAAATTAATGTACCCAAAATAAAAACCAATGAAAAATTGGAGAAGAGTGAGCAATGATAGAAGAGTTTTTAAATTCAGAAAAAAGGTTTATAATATGGATTTATATTATAATATATAATACCTTCTCGCTATATTTTTTGTCTTCAGGCCCTAGAAATAACTTTCTGTTGTGTTCTTGATCGTATAAAAAATCTAGGTCCTCTTTCCTATCTAGGTCTGATCTATTCTTGTCCTTCTTTATCCAGTTTTGTAAGTCAGCTATTCCTGCCCAAAAGATTTTTCCCAGCTCTTTTCTAAAGTCTTGTTGCTTTTTTAATTCTAAAGGCGACCTCCTGTGCATGTTTTTTTTCAAATTCAAATATTTTTTGTTCAACTTATTCAGCTTTTGTATCAAGTTATTATCTGATTGAAGAGGGAATCCAGCTTTAAGCCAGGGACCCTTGATTTTGCTTAGAATACACCTACAATGCAGTTCAACACATCTCTCGTATTTTCTGTCTTTTTTTACCGAGCATGCAATTATCATTGACTTTTTTGAGGTTTTAGAAAGCGTCGACTTATTAAAAGCTATGTGTTGTAAAATATCTAATCCAGTTGGCAGTTGATCAACTAAAGTTAATAACAAAAATATTCAGGTTGAGTTTGCTCTTGTACAACGTGAAATCTTATAGTCATAAGATTTCACATTATTAACTATAGTCTTATATCCTAAACTAGATATTTAAAATTAAAAAAAGCTCAAAACAAATTCGTTACTTGGTATTGCTGGTTTCACTTTCTCAATAATAAAATGTTTGTTTCTTTTCATTTTTATATTTCGCTTTTCATTGCCACTTTTTAATAGTTTCTTACTTTTATTTGCACTTGAAACTTTCATTTTTTGTGACTCTCCTTTGTTTTCTATTAAATTGTCCATTATAATTTTTAAAACTATTTTAAAAGAAATGACGTTCACTAATTTCAAAATATGAGATGAAACTATAATGTTTACTGCAGAATTTCGCAATATACATTAACGTTAATTTACAATTGTCAGTTTTTTCTTTTTACAAGTTTTAGACAGGTAATATAATTGTTTATTAAGTGAGAACAAAAGAAAAATGCAAACAAAGTACACAAATCAAATAACAAAAGAAACATTAATGATTAAAAAACCAAACAATGTGAATATAAACAAATAAAATAAGTACGAATTATTGCGCATTCTTTTTTGTTAAATGCGCATATTTTCGTTTTTTTGCATAAAATCGTTTTAAATTTAAAGAACTTTTAAGAAAAATCACGGATACACATCAATTTTAAAAAAAAGTATAGATTATTATGAGCACATTAAAAAAAAAAAAAATTAAAAATATTAAGATTTACCTTGTGCTCAAAGCCTTGCTACGAGGGTACTATTTGGGGCATTTTTAGGGGGGTTTTGACGCTTGAGCACAAGGTAAATCTCAATATTTTTGACTTTTTTTTTTTGTAATCGTATTTTTTTTACATTTGCCCCAAATTTAGCTTGTTGTGTATTCGCGTTTTCGAAATTTTTTTTTTTTGAACACCCCTAACGTGTACGAGACGAGTTAAGCGTAGCCAAAAATACGTAGATTTTACGTGAGTTTTACTAATCTGTCACGTGTTTATACTAGAGTTTTTATAAAGAAAACTTTTAAAACCATTTTAATTTGTTAGAATAACTTGTTCGTTTAAGATAATCATTTTCAACGTAAAACTTATATCATAGTAAAGAAAATAAATTATCATAATGAAAGGAACATTAATGTTCCTTTCATTATTTACTACGTTATATATATATATATATATATATATATATATATATATATATATATATATATATATATATATATATATATATATATATATATATATATAAAGATATACGCATATATCTAAATTTAAAAAATGGGAAGTAAAAGAAAATGCATAAGTTGATCAGTCTGTTGGCAGAAAGTTCTCTTTTCATTTCTTGATTCAACCTTTCACTCAAATAAGTCTTCAACCGTTTTTCAGGAATTTTCCATGTCACTAATGACAATAAAACTGTAAAAAAAATCAAAGGTAAGTCATGTGTTGATGACAAATGGTCAGTATATTGCTTGTTTGGCGCATGGTTACCATACATAAAGTTAATTTTTTATTGTATTTCTTTCGTCATCAGAGTCAAACTTTGCAAAACAATGCGCTTTTGCATTCTTACTTACAGTTCCATTTGGATCAAATTTTCACTTAAACTTTTCTTTTATTGTCCTAAAGGCGTTTTCAAATTTTACTAACTCATTTATTGAGGTAACCTGTTCAAATGTCACTTCAAGTGCAAATCTTTAATGATGTAAATTCCGTTTAGCTGAAAAAGAGGACTCTCAAATAATTTATGATTTTGATAACATCCTTTACGAAACTATATCAGTGTTCAATTTTCTACTAGTTTTTAAATAGCCTATTCTATGATTTTCTGGTGTTGCTTCTATTGAGCATCTTTCACAACCAAACTTTGCAGTGTGTCCCACTACACATTTAATGAATGCTTGCGCAGGTGTATCACAAAGAAATGAGAGAACAAGAAATGGCAATTCATTGTCTTTAATAGAAATTCCACGCTACCAAATTCCATCAGCCAAAATTGAAAATTTGTGATTTATGTACAGGTAAGTTGTCAATATTTATGCCCATTTCAACAGACCTAATTTCTTCAGTGCTTCTTTGAAAAATTGATGAAACACCCTTTTGTAATCCAAGGTAAACATACTGTCAGTTACGTTTATCAACGTTTACATTACTAGGCATGCATACGCAGTAAATTGTGATAATCTTTTGGAATGTCTTCTTGATGAAAATAGCTAATTTGTTTCAAGTTTAACAACTCATCAAAATACTCTCTTTGGAGTTTGTATTTTACTACCCATTTGGTAAGAACTGATAAAAGTTTATTCACAGTTTTGCTTAATTCAACATGTATCTTCATTTTCTGAGCTTGAACTTTCAAAAGGATCAGTTTCTTCTGAGGAATCAAAATGAGAATGACTACTTGAACTTAAAGCTATCGTTAGAGATTCATTGTGAGAACACTTTGAAATATTACTGTCACTACTTCTGATATTTCTTCTAAGAAATCAGTTTGAGAATGAGAGCGTGATGAAGATAAATTGAAAGCACAAGCAAAAGATATATTTCCAGCTAAAGCTGCTTGACATTCCTTCATATATTCTTTTATATGTGATGCTGAATTTTCTGTCTTCATTTTTATTAAACTGCTAATTTTACAGCATTAACTACTAAAACTTGTAAAATGTTAAAATATAGGAAACAAACCTAATTATAAGGAAAAATAGAAATATCAGTATATATGCATAATATTGCGATATTACCGATTTACACATTATCATTTTATTGAGAATATGATAACATCCAACTATTGTTATAACATCCAACATTTTTTTTGCATTATATCCAACAAATTAATGTACATTATGGCAACAACAACAAAAAATATTTACCAGAAATGTAGATATATCTAATATATTGCATAGGCTAGGTCTAAACACTACATAAGGCAACAAATGTATGAAAAGCAGAAACGATAAAGTCTAATACATGCAAAAACTGTAATTACTTAACATATAAATATATATTTAATAACATATTTTGACAAACATTTCCCCAATTGTACTCTAAGTAAACTGTTGTATCTTCAAAAAAATATAAAATGAAGCAGCTGTTGCAGGGAACACAACTATGCAATTTTAAATCTTCTTTACTCAATAAAAGTTGCTTTACAAAAGTCTCTCCTTCAATTTATACTTTTTAAAATGCTTCAAATAATTTCATGAAAAAAAACCGCTAAAGCGATATTTATGGGATTTTAAGAAAACTATGTCAGTATCCACTTTCCGTAATTGCTTCTGCGCGTAATCATTTTTTAAATATTCGCGTGTTTTTATCCTGGTTTCACAACCACTACAAAAACCTTTTACAAAATCATACTACGATTCTGCAACGGTGAAACCATCCGTAAAAAAAGAATATTTTATAAAATACATCACAATTGTAATTGGTGTTTCGGTAAATAGAGCAAGTTTATTTCATTGATTGAAAACCGATTATCGACACGTGTTATTCTCTATGTTTTAGCGGGATTTTAACACGTAACAGAAACCACGCGTAACGTATCAGCGAGTTGTGCCGATTGGGTTTCTTTTAAATCTGTTGTTTTGTGGCTAAAGTCATTGGGCATTTTTATCACGTTTTTTAAGAAAAAAAGTAATCGCTTTACTTTAATTTGTTTTATAGTAAAAAAAAATCCTCTTATTTTTTTTTTTTTTTTTAATGAAATTGAGTTCGATTAATTTAAAGTAAATTTGAAAATTTAAGTTAAACATCAACTAAAAGTCGATTAAATGTCATAATGCCCGAAGAGGTTTTGATAAAGCGTTTAAACACGTTGTAAATATTCGTTAATAATCCATTAACATATATCTCAATCTAAAACCCAGTTTAGCTACTTAAAGACATAGCATTAGAACTTTCTGGTTGACCTGTTAATTAATTAAAGCAAAGAAAATGAAAAATACCTAAAATGGTTAATCTCAATCAGTCACTTTATATACTTCTATTCATACCTTTGGTTTTCTTAACAAACATAAAAAAAATTTTCGATGCGTTTAAAGCAGTTAAAAAGTCAACGCAAATATTTTTTAAAAAGCTTTACTTTTTTAACAATTCTTTTCCGTGTCAAAAAAAAAAGAAAAGAGAAGAAAGAGAACGCAAGTTTGATAATTTTTTTTTTTTGAGCAATAACTTTGAAAAATTCTACCAAGTCTAGTTTAATTTCTAACAGTAATTAAACAAAGTTTTAGGCTACTGAAACACTAGCATTATTGCAGTTTCCACTTTACCTTAACCACTAACCACTTTTTTTGGTGGTATTTTTCAATAATTACATCTTCAATTCTTATCTAATAAAGTTTGGACATGATAACTGCTTCATACTTACATTTTTAAAACATCTAATTGTACGATAACGCTGAATTTCATGGCATTGGTATTTTTAAAATAATTTTGGGCTAGAATAGTGGTGTACGTATATCTAATCTTCCACAGTTATTAAATGTATAGAATTAATTGTAACATATCTCTTTTGCAATTGATTATTGAATTACCATTCACTAAAGTCAGTATTTGGTTTTTAAAAAGATAATTTTAAATTATGTTTGCTATTAATTAGTCGACAAAGTTATAAGTTATGCATGATTAAGCTTCTAACTTTTCAAAACAATATCAATTTTAGAAAAAAATAGGTGTGCGTTACATTTAAATTATCACGGAAAATTTATTGATTAGGGACGGTAACGTACTTTGTACGCTATTCTTTTTTTTTTCAGAAAATAAGAATTCACTAGGATCACTTCAATACAGAGCCAAAAATTGCCAACAGGCTACTTGTACAGGTATAGATTATTATTCTTTAGTCGTTAAATAAATAAAGCAATCTTTAAATTCCTTTTCAAATAAACCAAAACGAGTAAGCTACACTATATTGGTTTTTCAAGTAAGCGTTTTTTCCCTAAATACCCTAACTTTTAAAAGTAAAAAGATAATCAACTTTAACATCTTAAAAATACACAATAGCATAAGACCCAGAAAATACACAATAGCATAAGACCCAGATGACTCAGCGGAGCAAGCTCTTTAACCAAGATCTTTGTGTGGCTCAGTGTAGCATGTATTAATAACATCGCTAGGATGGTAAAGATATTGAAGATCCCATCTTCAATAAGTAGTTTAGTTTTTTTTACTCCAAACCTAATGAGAAGCCTTCCAGACTAAACTTCGATATCATATTTAACCTTCTAAATAGATATCATCTGAAATCTCATTCTAATTAGATGTATATTGAACACATCTCTAAGAATGTGCAATCTAAATATGTAAAAGTTAAAAATCAATGTTCATTCCAGCAACTTTCTTGTTGCAAGTTATTCCTCAAACTTCACTTCATTAGTTTTAGTTTGTAAATTTCATTTTGAATACAGTTTGGAATATTCAAATCTCCCTGTTAAAATGAGTTCTGGATTTTCTCTTGTCAAATTGCTTCAGAACTTTCAACTTAAGTGATGCCCAATCTGAATGAAAATTTTCCAGGTAATTTTTCACTCATTACACATCATTTTCATTCTCGCGTCAATCTAGAGGGCTAAATAAAATTGCATTAGCTTACATCAGGTCCAAATAGTTGTGGCTTTTATTGACATCTGTAAAACATTGCTAAAAATTTCAATAACTGCACCACAAATAATGAGCATCTGCAATTGTCCAACTATGACATTTTGTGCTTTGGAATGTGCATAAAATTAGTTGGAGGTGGTTCAAAGGGTTTTCGTTATCAAGTTTGTTTTCTAAATAGATCTGGTGAAGAACCTTTTTTAACTTTGCTACCAAATCCTAACTTGCTTTAGCATCCATCAGAAATTAGAGAGAAGCATTGCTATTCTCACGATATCAAGTAAAAAACCTTCAAAACTACGACTGCTTCCTCATGAGGGTATTTCTATGTACATTTGAGACCAAAACACTCCCCCAGACTGCAGAAGCTTAGAGGACTACTGTCCGATATGCATTTGGGATTTAGTTGCATCTAAATAAGACATTTATCTAAGCCTGGCTTTAAAGTTGAAATGTTATTTTAGCCTGGGACAAAAGCTTTTAAGTTTAACAGCATAATCATAATATAACTGTTATGTCCGAAAAGCAGATGTGTTTCCAAATAGTGTTTAGCTTGTTCGATAAGAGATATTTCATTGTAACATTGACAATACTACTCAGTTCTTGGAGTGCTAGCAACCACCACTTCGGGGTGACTGCTCAAAAAGTTTAAATACTTGTTTAAGTATTCCTTGGTGAGCTAGCCCATCAATGTATGCATGACATTGTTATTGGCCACACAGATAAAAAAAAAACAACTCAGATTCATCACGCAAGGTCTTCTCCATCCTCGATTTGAGAAATACTTATCATTAAAATATAATTAAATGTTGATTATAATTGGTTTACAACAACACTTGCGCCAAAATTAAAATTCCAAAAAAATATATTAACATAAGTTGGCAGTAAAAAAATTGAGTGGAGAAAGAGAGAAAAAGAGGAGTAACATGTGCACTTTCTTTTCTTCCTCTACATGGTAATATTAAAATGGTTACTTGTTGTTTAATTATTACCTTTTATTGTTCAGTTAATTAATAAAAAAAAATTATCGTTAAGGAATGAGTTTGAATCAGTCTCCTCTCTGGTTATTTTGGATCCTTTTGGTGCATTCAGTGTTACTTCAAAATTAAAATGTAAGTTCTCCGTAATTTTTTAAGTAAACCAAAAACTTTTCAAAATATGCAAAAACATTTCACTTTGAGAGTTGTCTCAATCTATCAGATTTTCTTAGGTATTTATCCATTTATTTGATTTGCTTTTTGCAGGCTTATTCAAATAATCAAAAATGAGAAAAGTACTTTAGGAAAACATATCTTACTGAAACTAATTCAAGAAGAGATTTTTAAATTAGCTTCAGTAAATTATTTTTTCTTATATTTGCTGCTTGATTAATAATACTAAAAATTATTTGTGTTTTAATTTATTGCGGTGTGGTACGCAAAAAAGCTATTTTAATTTGCTTTGAACATAAAACAATTTTAGGAAAATCAATCTTTTTGTATGCATTTCTAAATTGAAATTGAAAGGGAATTGCATATCTGATAATTTATATTTGTTTTGCTTTCTAGTTGTTTGACTTGAGAAAAACTCTGCTTGGTACAAATCACATTTACTTAGCTCATCGAAGTGGTGGTCATGATAGTAAAAATTTTTTTCAGTTTGCATATACCTAAAGTCTACAATCAAATCCAGAATTTTCACACACTTATAAAAATTTTTGTTGATATAAAAAAATTTTCTCACTTATTTTCATAACAAATATAAAATTTACGTTTGCTATAAAATCGTGTCTTTTCAAATAAAGAAACTACATTAAAGAGTGGTATTAGCAAGTAACATCCCTTGGAAAAAACCTCCTGTTTAAAAAATGCCTTGTTTAAGAATATTTACTCCAACCCTTACCTTACCTCGTAATCTATTCCAAAGCCTAAGATTTTTATCAAGCCTTTCTCTTAAAACAATATGGGGAATATTTCCAAAAGTTAAACATGTTTTTCTTAGACGCTGCGTTTGCCTAGTTAAAAGAATAAAATTTTTTAGTTTCGCACTGATCCCCAAATATTGATCAGTCGATAAAGCACGACTCATCCCTATGTACTAAATAGTTGAGAGAATTAGGCGCAGCTTTTTAAATATTGAAGAATAAGTAATCGGTTAGACTCCATTTATTCAAACCATTGACCTCCATCAACTATATTGGAACAAAAGAATGTCATTACTAAATTACGATATTTTTGAATACTGCTGCCATTGTTACAAATATTTAACAATTCTTAACGATTTCTAATTAAGCAACCTTTGAATAGAGAAGCAAAGCAATTTCTTTTGCAAACTTGGTTGTTTTTTTTTCTTTAACGGGTTGAAGAAATTTTCATTCAGATTAAGACATCTTTCTTTCAAAATGGTTCAACCATCTCTGCAGCATATTTATTACCAAATATATGACAATTTTAAAATTTTCAATTCTTGAGTTTTTTATTTACTTAAAAAATGACGTAAACTGGCATAATAAAAAAAACAAACATAATTTTTTATACTTTTTTATTTTAACGGCAAAATGAGTTATACGTTTCAAGTTTATCTGAAAAGTTTAATAGAAAATAGTAGTAAGATGATGAAATTAAATTTTAATGAAGAAACCTTTGTGGAATTTAAAAAAAAGAACCACCAAATAGTAATAAACAATTTGTTTTAAAACCATATTAAAAAATATAAAAATGCTTCTCATTATCATTAAGTGTAATAAAACTTTGGCAAAGAAATACAAGTTTGAATTAGTTTTCAGTTGAGTTGTTTTACCAAAATAATCTTATGGCACAAACTCAAAAGACATGGGCTCAAAATGTCAAAGTACTTAACGATAAATTTTTTAACAGAAAAACTAAACTTGTATTGATTTTTAAAACGCATATTAAAAAAAATTTGGTCAAAGATTTTAGTAATACCAGAGGTTCCTAAAAAAAACAAAAACCGTTTTGAGCTTTCCGTTTACGTTTTAGACTTTTAGCGTTTAATTTTTCTGAAACTTTAAAGAGGCTTAAATCAGCTATTTGCATGGAGTGTAACACATAAATCGCATATCGCATAAAGATTTAATATTTACTGAAGATGAATACAAAATAAAAGTGATGCTTGTCTGTAATTTAGAATAATATTCATTACAATATTAGGGTTTTTTTAATCTAACACTAGAATAATATATATTTGTAAATGCAGAAACATCCAACTACTCTTTGTTCAATTTTATTATATTTTATAACTTAGAACGTCTTTTTAACTTTGGGTTTCTTCTTCGCTTTCAATTTCAACATCGCAAAGACTTTTAACTGAAGAGTTAGAGCTTCCACCTTTAACTATTTTACAATGCTTGCATGTTTAAGAAAAGTTTTGAAATCAAAACCAAAATGTATTTTTCTGGATTTCAAAAAAAAATCTCCTGGTATTATTGTTTCAGTAATCAAGGGTAGTTTTTCCTATCAAGTTGCACGAACAGCATGATGAAATATATTTTCTTTTCTTCTTCTATTTTTTTAAACAAACATCTTTTCTTCTTTATCTTTATTTGAAACGAACAAAACTCTCGTTTAATCAATATTTCTTCTGACTTCTATTTAATTCTTTACTTCTTTTGTTTATCACCAATAAAAATCCTTGTTTATTCAAAAACTTTTCAACCAAAAAATTCTCCTCCCTAAAATTCTTCTTTAAATACCCTTTTATAATTCTCTTTCACTCGCTGTAAAAGCTCATGTGCTGAAATAGTTTTTGCTCGTTTTTGTTTGCAATATATATTCATCAACTATCTATATGACAGATTAAACGAGGCTCTGTGTGTATGTCTTTTCCCAGTCGTTTTTTTTTTTAACTTTTTCTTCATTGCACTTTTATCTTCTTATCATTTATTTACATGACAGGTTGATTAGTTTTCGTGTGTACGACTTTTCCAATGAGAGTTTTTAACTCTATTCTCCCACCTCAAAATAAAAAAGATATTTTGAGCCAGTAACATTCAAACTATTTAAACTGTCGTTCCGTTTATCAAATTGGTAGTAGTAGGTTTTCTTTCTCCACATTCTGTCAAATAGCTTTCATATAAGTAATTATAAGAGAAACTTTACTTTCCATAAAGTTTTTGATATCTTAAATCACCGCCTCTTTTTAAACAAGTTCTTATCTTAATGATAACTTTTTGTTATCAAACCCCATAACTAATTAAAGCTAAATAAAAGCTTGAAGTATATCAATAATATCGGTCTCGTCTATTGTTCATGCCAATAATAAGTCTCATATAAAAGTTTAAAAGTAATAGTCTCATAACAGTTCATGCCATAAAAAAACAATAGTTTTTATTGGCATGAACTGTGTGATCGATAACCATATTTAATCAGCCTTATTTAAAAATAAGAAACAAGTTGTGAGTAAAACTAAAATAAATGATATTTATGATTAAAATAGACACGATTGTTCACACTCTGTTGATAAGCGAAAGGTTATTAGGCGCAAGCGCAGTTAGTGGATTATAAAAATTTTAGAACTTTCAAAATGGCTACGGACCATGATTGCAAAGTGAATTTTTACCTATCAACCAACTTTTCATTACTTATCGCGTTTTTAACGTCGTCTACGTTGATATTCAGCTTTTAGGTGGTTAGTAGTGTATCAGTAACATAATTTTACTAAGAAGTAAGTAAAATGAAAGAGGAATATAATTTTATGATTGAAGAGGATCTACCTAAAAAAAATAGCTTTCTTTGATTTTTTCACAGATTTGGGAGTCTTTTTACATTTTTTTCGAGCGGTAAAACTTAACAGTTTTTCTACTTCTATTTATATGAATCTTTTAACTTTTTGTTACTTAGCATTTAATCTTTTCCTCGATCAAAATTTACATCTAACCATTGTCCTATATTGACAATATTTTATTTATATCGTTTGTGAAATAAAAATTGTCCTTATGTAATTAATTTTACTTAATGTTTTAATAATTTTAACTAAAATCTTTTACTTTATATGCAGTTTTTTATTGATTTATTAGCTTAATTTACTTCATGAATGTAAACACCACGAAAAGCATGTCGTTAAGCTTGATGGTTATTGACAAGAACTATTCAAAAAGTTTTATTATTTTTAGACAAAAATCCATAACAAAAGTTTGAATCTTATTTATAAAGTCTGTGGTATTTGGTTGGGAAAAAAAAGTATTCTATTGGAATAAATAAAAAAAATAATTGAAATATATATTCCATTTCATGTTATCAGATTTAGAGAATGTTTTCCCATCCAAAATTTATCAAAAACGTTATGATACCATAAAGAATATGATCAAAAGAATGAAATCACCAACACTTCTTTTAAATATCATCTAGAAAACTGATTGTGATGAATGCTATTGTTGTCAGCAGGTAGAAAAACTTTGTTAAAGTTTAAATGTTACTAAATCACTAAAAAAATATAAAAAGCTTATTGATCACCCTGGTATTGGTAAAAATTTATGGTCATTTTCCATGATTGCTACCATTAAAAAAGGCATTATGAAAGCACATGAAATATATTTTGAAAAAATAAAAAATGAAATTAACCCTCATTTACAGCTTTGTCAAAGAATATGGTTTATATATTATATCATAAATGCATCTGCCTTGATAAATCATTATTATTGGCACAATCAGCCCCATGGTTATCATCATCAATATCCTTATTTGCATCTAATTCGGTTTCATAACCATCTTCTTCAGTTTCAACTTATCGTCATCATCATCACCACCATCATCATCATCATCATCATCATCATCATCATCATCATCATCATCATCATCATCATCATCATCATCATCATCATCATCATCATCATCATCATCATCATCATCATCATCATCATCATCATCATCTTTAATCTCACAACAACATTTCTGATTTTAATGAAGGATTTTAATATGCATTTATTGTCAATAACGCAAGTGTATAATATAAATAGACGTAGTTTCATTCCAATAACTGTATGTACATAACCTAACTAGAAACCTAGATTGTTGTGGAAAAGGCGTAACTATGACGAGGGAAACACGCACAAATCGCCTAGTCAAAACCAATTAATGAAAAAAAAAAAGATTTTTGATGCAGTTTGATATTATTTATCTTCTCAGTTGCCATTGATATTAGTATATATTTCTTGTTTATTTAAGCAGAGGCTTAAACAAACCGATTGTAAGAAACTCCTTTCTCGTACAGGTTTTTTTACAATATGCTCTTCCTTTTGCTTCATATTCATGAACAACCTTTATGTAGGGATGGAATGTTTCATCCCCTGTTTGGCAACTTTTACTGGTCCACTAAATATATATATATATATATATATATATATATATATATATATATATATATATATATATATATATATATATATAATGGGTAATAGGTAAAATTTTGACTTAAACTTATTGTGTTAAAAGATAAACACGTTTTATGATTTTTAATATACATATATATTTTGGAACTAATTGAAAAACATTATTGTATTTTAAAAATTTAATAAAAGTTCTGGTATCATGTCAAACTTAAAAAAAAGAAAAAAAAAGGCTAATCACATAATTAAGTGAGAATTGTTGAAAATCTTTTAAAGAAAAAATAAACCACTCTGTTGAAAGCACATTTTTAAATCTAATTTGAACAAAATTGTAAAAAACATCACGCTAGCTTTTAAAAAATTTAATCTTTAAAGTAGATCAGTAAAAAGTTGCCGAACAGCTGAAAAAATTTCATCAATAAATTTTCTAGATCCTAAAATAGCACTCAAATGTTTATTGTTACAACAAACAACACTGAAGTAACTTATGAATATAAAACAAAAGTAAACAAGGATTAGGAAATAAACCTGTTAGAGTAAGAAGTGAGTAAAGAATTAATCAAAATAAAAAGTAAAAAAGACACCAGAAAAGCTAAACTATTATTGCTAATGGTTTGCCTAAGCAGAGTCTAAGCAAACGAATAGCAATCAAACCCAATTCAAAAGGTAAAAAATACCAAAATGTAAAAGAAAAAATATGTATGAATGTATGTATGTATGTATGTATGTATGTATGTATGTATGTATGTATGTATGTATGTATGTATGTATGTATGTATGTATGTATGTATGTATGTATGTATGTATGTATGTATGTATGTATGTATGTATGTATGTATGTATGTATGTATGTATGTATGTATGTATGTATGTATGTATGTATGTATGTATGTATGTATGTATGTATGTATGTATGTATGTATGTATGTATGTATGTATGTATGTATGTATGTATGTATGTATGTATGTATGTATGTATGTATGTATGTATGTATGTATGTATGTATGTATGTATGTATGTATGTATGTATGTATGTATGTATGTATGTATGTATGTATGTATGTATGTATGTATGTATGTATGTATGTATGTATGTATGTATGTATGTATGTAAATATAGAGTCAGTTATTATTTAATATGATTTTTTTTAGTTTTTTTTTTAAATTCAAACAAAAAAGTTAATGATTTAAAATGTTTTAAATTTCACTGTTGTAAAAAAAATGAAATATTGCTTGATGTCATGACGCAGAAAAACCGTTTGGGGTTATGATTCTACTATCATTGGTGGTTACTAGGTTTTAAGTCCCTAAATCTGGTTACACCGTCCGTGAAAGAAAATCCATTTTCAAATTTTGCATAAAATCCCATTAAATACATAGTTAATAAGTAACTAACAAAGTTAGTTTTAAGAATCTTTATTCATCCCAAAAGCATAACAAAAATATTTTTGCAGTAAATTCACTGGTAAATAACAATTCTTCAATTCTTGCAAAGCAAAGTTTCAATTTTAGTTATTTTTTCCTGAGAAAAACGTCAAAACTTGTAATATTCCTAATCCATTTTTTTGATGTTGAAGTCTGTGATGCATCTTTGCAGTCTGTCTTCATATTCTGGGTGGTTGCTTGGTCTCTTGTACCTTTGCCAATTGTTTCCGAAAAGATGATGGAGTGCCTCAGTTGCTTGCTCTGAATAAGTTCCCAAAGAGATATTATGGCGTTGGATGAATTGTAGAACATGGTGAATGACAGCATGAACCTTGGGAGTGATGGTGGTGCCCTGAAGTTGTAAATAGGAGACTCTGAACTGCTCAATTTTTTCAGCATAGCTGTAATCAAGAGTATTGCCAAAACAAGCATGGATAACACCATTGAGTTTTCTAAGTGTGTCAATAAAGGGAGCAGCTGGAAAGCAAGAGTGCTGCTGGGCTTTTCTCTCCAAAACATCCACATTCTTCAAAAGCTTCCTGCACTCATTTCCAGCCAGTTGTCCACCATGAAATGGCTGCTGTTGAATATGAAGTAACACCAGCCATTCAGGAGCTTGTGTCCAAATGAGTGTGCACTGGAATGTGCTTGTAGACCACAAATGATGTTTGCCAGCTTCATATCACATGAAAAAATAAAGGGAAGTTTTTCAATGTTCAGCAAATCAAAAACTTGCTTGATATTGCTATAGTTTTCCTGGAGATCTTCAGAAATGGCAATCAGTAACTGACGCTTAACACGAGAATCTTTGGCCAGAGAATTGGTGAGTAGTCGTTTTGGTAGCGGAGATTTTAAAACTGAAACTTTTTTCATGATTCCAAAGCTTACTTTTAGAAAACCACCACCACCATCCACTCTCAGCTTAATAATGTAGTCATCAGAGAGGTTTCTAGTTTCAGGAACTTGCTGACAAAGAGCTTTTAAGTCTTTGCAGTGAATGACAAGTTTATCCACCTGATTTGTGCCCTTGTCAGTTGCAACTTTGATCCAAGTTTTGGTAAAATAACTTTCAAGTTTTTTGCTCATCTGGTCAAACTTAGAGAGGAAGTTCTTTCCCACTTGGGACAACTTGATTTAGTGTTGACACCAGCTTTTTCACACCAGAACTGTGTTGACAGCCCTGTGTTGTGTTGCATATAAACAAGATCTTTTGCTGTCAGTTTTGGTTCTTTATTGAAAAGTCTTCTTGCTCTTAAAGATGAACCTTTGAAATAGTTAAGAAAGATTTTACATTATTATGCATTACTAGGGACAGGCAAAAAACACGAAACTCGGAAGCCGTGTTTTCCGTGTTTTTCGTCATTTGCCGTGTTTTCTGAGTAATCCGTGTTTTCTGAGAAATCCGTGTTTTCCGTGTTTTCTGAGAAATCCGTGTTTTAGTCAGATTTACCGTGATTTTCTGGTTTTTTTTAAATTAACTCGCTCTATTCTCTTACGTACTTGTTGTTAGTGGTAATTGCTTAACGTCAATTCATCTGTCATTTCCGGTTAGTAATAACCATTTTTTCGTAAACAAGTTGCGTGTCAATCAATAGTGTCAACATCTTACATTTAATTATGTTGTAGAACGCCGGGAATGTTTCTTGTGCCGAGCGCGCAAAACAGTATCCCAAGGGAACTTTGCACGCCGACGATGGCCGTTTCTTTTGCACAAGTTGCATTTAAGGCGGTATTTGAGTCACGTAATGCACGAAATCTTGCTCAGTTTGAATTAGTGGAGGCATTTACTGCAGCTAACATACCGCTAAACTAACTTTATCATCCTAAGCTAAAGAAATATTTACAGACGAATGTGAAGAACCTTGAGGCACTACCATGTACAAGTCACCTACGGCGCTATTATCTACCAAAAGTTTTTGATGTTACTCATGATGAATTGAAAGCCCGTGTTGAAGCAGCATCTTAAGTTGTTGTAGCCACTGGTGAGGCCAGCGATTCCCAAGATTGTTTCGTTCTACATATACTGTTTATTCTAACAGTAACAAGTTCTGATGAAACGCAGATGAAGGCGGTAATAGTTAATCTGCTCTACTTAGAAAACGTTAATGCAACGACAGTCAGTCAGGCAATTATTAAGACCCTGAACAAGTTCAACGTTAACTTCAATAAAGTCAGTGCATTTGTTACAGACAATGCCAGTTACATGACGAAGAATCTGAGAAATCCCCAAGGGATACTCCCCCACTGTATTTATTTGTCGTGTAATGTTTTTAATTCAGTATGCTAAGAGCTAAGTGAATAATTTCAATTTAGAGACTTCAGCAACAAAGTTGAACAAACGGTCATAGAATCTTAGTTAAAACACAGTTTTTGCTTATTGAAGTTACTTCACTATAAATAAAAATGTGGCATTTTGATGCCGTGTTTTTTCCGTGCTTTTACCGTGTTTTTTACGATTTTTATTAAAGTAGGCCGTGTTTTTCGCACTTTTTTACCGTGTTTTTTGCCTGTCCCTATGCATTACATAGACTTAAAATATGAAGCTAAAACTTTAGATATCTAATAAAATGTTACCTGGAAGAACTGGAATAGAGTGGCCTCCTAATCCCTCTGGTCTGCTAAGAAGAACTGTTCCCTGGGGTGAAGCTTCCTTGTTGGCAATGACTGATGCTGCAACTCTTTAAGCTGCAACAGAGTCCTTTGACACAACTTCTGCTAAATTCTTTCGCAAAGTGGACTTTGAGCAACTGTGTGGAAGACCCTTGCCAACTATTGAAAAGCATTGAGAACATCTTCTTTCAACTGAGTTCTGGTTTGCTTTAGGTTTTTGGGTTGCAATGACTGGGGGTGGGGATATGCGCTTTGCTTTGCCATCTGAGCAAATCAAACAATCGCAAACTAAATCTCTTGTAACTCGACGGACTTTGATATTGGAGAAGTCAAACAGCTGTAGTTGGGTTTGAAGCTTCCCTTCCTCAAGCCTAAGGTTGGAACGGCAACGCTTACAAATGCCAGTTGGGACTTTGGATTATTAAAGTCAATTAGCTGCTTCAGAATATGTTGCATTTTTTCTGTCATGAAGCTGGTTAAAAAGCGACTAGCCTTGCCAAGACACAAGAAGCATACAGTCTTTTTGTTCTCCTCGTGGGTTTTTCCTCGATTTGGTATTTTTTGTTAATTCAGATACTAAATCTATGGAAAAAATGGATTGAATAACTAATGCTCAAGCTTTTTGTGAGAATTTTATCATAATAATTTATAAAAAAGCAAGTTCGATTTTTTTTTTAAATTTTTTTGGTACAAATAACTTGTATATTCTTTTTTAAATTAAAAAAAGCTCGAATTTTTTTTTCTTCCCGAAACAACTTAGTTAACACAATCTGTCAAAATTTATAAAGTGGATGAAACTAAAAGTTATGAAAAATTAAGTTTTATTGCTGTAGAGTTAAATATTTTGTTGTATTTTTAATGATATTTTATGCAAATTTGAGAATGGATTTTCTTCCACGGACGGTGTAACCGGAATTTGGGACTTATAACCTAGTAACCACCAATGATAGTACAATCATACCCCCCAAAGGATTTTTCTGGGTCATGACATCAAGCAATTTTTTTACAACAGTGGTTTTATTAGCATTGGTTTTATAAACAAAATAAAAACGTTTTTTCAAAAGAAAAATTTTAAGATACGTTTTTATGAGAAATATATACAACTATTAAAAAAAACAAAAAACTAAATAACAGAGCAAAAATAAAGAGTCAGGATGCATTTTAGAATATTGAAAGCGCACTATGAACTGTCATACATGAACGAACACGTCTTAGCATAGATTCAAATAGTCGGATGCATAATTCTCTTGGAATTTCTTTCCAAAACTTTTCTAATGCCTGCTATCTTTGACCAATTTCTTGTCTATCTAAGCCCAAATGTTCTCAATGGGATTGAGATCTGGAGAGCGGGGTGGCCAAGGAATGACCGTAATGTTTTTCTGATCAAGCCACTATTTAACCGAGATTGCACTTTGAGCCGTTGCGACATCGTGCTGAAAAATCCATCGTTGTCGTCTTCCGTAAAAGCTCTAGCAATTAGCAAAAGATTACTTTCGAAGGTCTCTTTGTAGTTTTACTGGTTAATTCTACCGTTGTAAATGTTGTATGATCCTGTTCCTTTATGGGAGAAGCATCCCCACCTTCCGACTGATACTCCTCTGCCTTGTACCCTGGTACACAAAAACGCTCTTGGAACATTTCACTACCCAGTCTCTTGATAATTAATCTTGACTTGCGATTTATCACCTTAATATTGGATTCGTCGCTGAAAATGACTTTGGTCCAGTGTTCTACAGACCAGTGATGTCTTTCTTTACACCACTTTAATCTTTTTAGGCGATTTAAGACACTCATTAGTGGTTTTGGAGCAGCGACATAGCAACTTAAGCCTTTCTTATTTAGGCATTTTCGTACAGTCCATCTACTAACACTAAAGTTACCAGGCGTATTTGTGAACCCTTCAGCAAAATTGCGGTAAGAAATTTTATGGTCTTGTCTAATCTTTCGATAGAGATAACTTTGGTCTCTTGAAGTTAGCTTTAAAGGCCTACCAAGCCTTGGTAAATCTTTAACAGCATTATGTAGCTCGTGGTTTTTCAACGTTGATTGTACACATTTGAGCGAAACACAGAACATTCGAGATATTTCTCGTAGGGTTTTTGTTTTATCTTTTAACAGACCAACAATTCGCCATTGTACGTTTTGTGAAACAGTTTTTCTGCCCATTTTTGTCTTTTTACTTTACCAAATAAATACCAATGCGAATAACTTAAGGAATAAAAATGATAACTTAATTTTATTTTTACAAGTACGTTTATCTAGTTCGAAAGAAATCAACCACAAATATATAGATCGCTCGGATAACCTTTCGTTGAGATATTTCAACTTAAGTCGTTAAATTTTAGTTGACTCTATAATTTTGCTACATTAGACCTACAGGTACATTCTTATTGAATTAATAATAACTCAAGACTAATTAACCTAATGAGTTCGAATTATATACCATATGATAGAAAATGACTTAATTAACACATTTAATACGCTTTTAATCGTATAAATTAGCTGGTTTCATAAATAATTTTGAAAAAAATTCGCATAAAAAAACTTGTGACTATAATTATGCAACCCTCTGTATCTGTGTTTGTATGTGTATTTACAAGAAGAAAAAATTGAGTGGTAAGATCAGATAAATGTGTTAAACAATGTAAAACCTCATCTAAACTTAAAAAAGAAAATTAATTTCTACGCTCAGATAATTAGATTATGCGTTTTTAAAAGTGTTAATAAATCAGCATATTCAAGAATATTAATTTACTGAGGAAAGTGCAACTTTAAACTTCTTGATATAATTTTTATCTTATTTGAATCATTTTCTTATGCAACAAAGATATCCTTGTTATAATTTCAGTTTTAGGAAAAGTTTAAAATGTTTATTTATATGGAAACATATTTAAATAATCAGTGAGCAAACTAAAAAAATTCGTTGCTACGGAACGTAGCCATTTTAAAATTTGAATTCTTTTAAGTTACTACTGCGCTTGCGTATAATATCTTTTCGCTTCTGAACGAATGTGTTGATTAGTTAATCAGTTGGCACGATAATAATCTGATAAGAGTTCATTTTACATTTTAAAATGCTATGATTATATTGAGAGGGTGGGTTCAATAAGTGTGAGGACGGGGTTTTTACTGTGTGAGAGCGGGGTTTTCTAAGTGTGATGGGGACTTTCGTGTATGTCAATTGTGAGTGGTGAGAATGTGTGTGAAGTAATGGTGTGAAGGCGATGATTGTGTGTGTGTGTAGAAATAATTTAAGAGCGGTATTCTTGAGTAGAGCGGTGGTACAACTTTTCAATAAAAATATTAAAGCATATACCCAAGTAGCAAACAATATTGGCGCAATATTGGCGCAATATTGTTAGCAATGTTGGCGCAATATTGGCAACAATATTGGAACAATATAAAATGTTTACATTTAGCAATATTTGCCCAATATTAGATTTATATTTTGGCCAAATATTGTTGCCAATATTGGTTCAATATTGTTTTACAATATTGGTCCAATATTATTAGCAATATCGGCGCAAAGTTGACAACGATAGTGGCCCAATATAAAATGTTTACATTTAGCAATATTTACCTAATATTATATTGATATATTGGTCCAATATCGTGACAAATATTACAAAAACATTCGGATAACATATCAGACCATATTGACAAAAAAACTGATTTGATTTGTAGCATGGCTATCTAGAAATACAGGCCTTGACAACGCGCCGAAACTTTTTTTGACTGGAGGCCGATTGAATATGGCTGGATTTCCACGATATTTAATTATTTTTGTTTTACGGTAGTAATACTCTACAGCGATTGGCGTAAACACAAATTTTTAGCGACTTTGTACCGTTTTCTAATCTAACTTACGTTTTTTAATTGAAAACTTCGCACTTTTAGATAAATGTTAATGAGAAGTGCAATATATTTCAATATATTTATCAATAAAGAATTATCAAATATGCCTCGAAAATGTTGTGTACGATGAATACGAAAAAGACAAATGGATAAAAGCTCTTCCTAGGAAAAATCTGGTTGTTAACAAGTACACTGTTGTGTGTCGTTTTCACTGGCCTGTAGATTGCAAATCATTTACATCATATCGTGCAATAGAGCGTCCTACAGAACCACCGACTGTCTTTCCTAACATACCATCTAGCTGTCTTAGTTTACCTCCTTCTAAACCCAGACCAACAAAACTTTCATCATTCACTATAAGAAATACAACATCAGATGAACTAGATAGTTTTAGAGAATATGATGTTTTTCAATTTGATAACATCAAGGAGAGACTTTTGCAGAATAATGATCTTATTGTATACAACATAAATGATAATAATGATGATGTTTACGTTCAGTTAAAAGAATTTAAATGTGGTATTGCAAAGTTTTTGGTTATTATTAATAGGGATTTAACATTGACTTCGTTTCACCTTGGATCATCTTGCAGTATTCCTATTCTTCTATCAAGTAAGTCATCATATTGTAAGTATTGGTCTGTCTTCGATGAGATTATTCGATACTTAAAAAACGAAGATATTTGCAATAAAAAAAAATATTACTCGAACATATGGAGTGTATGTCTCAAAAGAAAATTGGTGAATTTACTTACTCTGCTGATATAATTACTAGAGCATTTGAATATTTTGCAATATCCAGGTCACTGTACAGTCGTATTTCCAATGACTGTAAATTACCAAGTATTAGAACTTTTACAAGAAACACTTCAAAAGTTGGATCACAAGATAGTATGGAGTTTTTAAAAAATGTTTTGATGAGTATTGAAGATACACAGTGTAAATGTGTATTGTTGGTTGATGAAGTTTATATCAAATCTATATTAACTTATCATGGAGGTACATTGTTTGGGTATTCTGCTGATCAACCCGGTGTCCTTGCCAAAACTATGTTGGCTATAATGGTAAAATGTTTATTTAGTGGACCAAAGTTTCTTATAAAAATGATTCCAATCAGTTGCTTAGATTCTGATTTTCTTTTAAATCAATGCAAACCAATTATTGAAATGATTAACAATCAACCCAATGCAAAATTGTTATCGGTTATTGCTGATGGAAATAGAGTAAATCAAAGATTTTTCAAAATGATGAATAAAATTGAAGGAAAACCTTGGTGCGGAGATGACGAGCACACATTTTTGTTATTTGATTTTGTTCATGTTATGAAATGTGTTCGTAATAATTGGTTAACTGAAGAAAAAGGAGAATTAGTTTTTGAGTTTGATGGTAATAAACATATAGCAAAATGGGCTGATTTAAAGAATCTTTATGAGTTAGAGTCTGGCAATCTTTTAAAGCTTAGCAAATTGAATGATATTTCCATCTCACTAAAACCAATTGAGAGGCAGAAAGTTAGTACTTGTTTGCGAGTTTTCTGTGATGAAACAATAGCAGCATTAAAAAATCATCCATCCATTAAAAAGAATGATGTTATTGGCACCATCAAGTTTATTTCTATATTTGTGAAGTTTTGGAAAATTTGTAATGTGAAAGGTGTTGGAGCAGATATTCGTTATAAAGATGAGGACCGTGCAGTTATAAGATCACACACAGATAAAAGTCTGTTATTCTTATTGGATGTAGCAGATATGGTTGAAAGAATGAAAAAGTCAGGCCCTAAACGTGTTAAGCAGCTTTCAAAAGGTACTTCTAAATCTATTTCTCATGTATGTAGGGGCTTAGTTAACATGGCAAGGTATCTTTTGGATTGTGGAAATGACTATGTTATCCTGGGGTGGTTCACAACCGATCCATTGGAGAAAGCTTTCAGCAAGCTTAGGCAGGGTTCTGGAGGAACCTATTTTATTACTGCTCAGTCTGTCATAGAAAAAGTTAGAATCCAACATGCAAAACTTTCTCTCCAATTAGAAATGCAGTGTTTTGATGATTGTTTTAATGGTCATTCCTGTAATAATTGTTTTCGGCGTTTAAATGAGCAGGAATGTGAGGTTTTTGATAACTTACCAGAATTAGAAGATAAAGTTCAAGGAGAATCATTGCTTTCAATTGTATATATCGCTGGTTACGTTTAAAGAAAAAATTTCTATGATTATACTGATACAAAATTTTATTATATAAAATGTGGTGCCTTTATTGATGACCTGAATAGAGGTGGCCTTGTTATTCCCTTTGATAACATTGTTCAGTGGTGCATTTTTTGTTTAATTTTGTTTGAGCAGTTATCAGAAGAATTTTGTCAATCACTTTTGATGAAACAATTTTTATCTGTATCGGAAAAGTTTCAATTTGGTATTGATGAAAGACACTGCCGCACTTTAGCAAACATATTTCTAAAAAATTTAGCAATTATTAAATCTCCAAGATGCTCCAAGGAGTCAAGACAAAAATTTATAAAACTGTCATGACATTCAGTCTATTTAAATTTTAATATGTTATGTTATAACTTTATTATATTTTATTAACCTTAGAACTTTATTATATAATTTTACTTATAAGACTCCTAGATCTAATTAATAATATACTTAACTTGCTTTTCTTGTCCACATCCACTCTATTTATTAGCGCTTCACTCGGCCTCCAGTCAAAAAAAGTTTCGGCGCGTTGTCAAGGCCTGTATTTCTAGATGGCCATGATTTGTAGAAATATTTAATAATGGCACTATTTATAGTTTTAATTCGTAAAAATAGAACAACAGCTAATATATTAGTATTTGTTATAATTAATTTGTTGGTTAATAATGTTAAAATGGAAAATACAAAATCTCAAAATTGAATCAATATATTAAATATGATGCTATAGTGTGATATAAATTAAATATATAAATATGACACTATATATATAGTGCCATAATTTTAATCAACAAATTAATTATAATTAATACTAATATATAAGTATTAAGCTGTTGATATATTTTAAAGAATATATTAATATATAATTATAATCGTATTATAATATATTATGATATATATAATTATAATATAATATATTATAATTAGATATTACAATTAATATATATTTGCTGTTTTTCTATTTTTATTAACTTATATATTATATTGTAATACATAGTAATCTATATTATAATATATACTTAGTTCTTATATTCATTTTTTTGTATTTTATATATATTTCATCAAGTTTATGTACAAAATACTTAAGGTATAAAAATATATCAAATATATGAAAACTACTTATTTGTAGACAAATTAGTTAATAAGTCATTTTAAAGCATAATAATGTATTATTTTTTAAAATAAATTACAACAAAATCTTTATATATAAATGTTAAAAAAATCTTATATAAACTTTAAACAATGAAGAAAAGGAAAAGCTATAAAATAATTTTTTCTCTGCAGCAATAAGCATTTTTTAAAGATTGACGATAACGGAAAATATTAATATTGTTCTGACAACTGATCAACTTTGAAAACATTAAGTTTTGATGACTCACATGGATAGCTGTAAAAATTTTTCTTTATTTTAAAAATGCGACAAATGATAATTATTCCATCATGCTCTGAGTCAATAATATTGCAAACTACGATAACTTTTCCATCATTTATTATAGCACATCTGTTTGCTTTCTTAGTGGAAAAAAAACAACCAAAAAAAGCAAAATTAAGTTGTTTATACTGTATTCCTGTAAAGGTAAGGGTTGGACCTTGGTGGTGAGTTTAACACAATGAAGGTTTTAATGATAGCGGTTCATCTGAAAAAACAAAACTTTGCTCAGATAAACGCTGACACAATTGTCTGAGTGGAAATCGGCCAGTTCTTACCATTTTTTTCAGTGAACCAAGCATGTTTTCAAATGGGAATGTACTAAAATTATCAAGAGCACCAAAAAGCCTAACATCATCACATATATGAATAAGACTATGCATAGTGTAACTTAATGAACTATGACCTTACAGCTTGATAGTTCCTTTACAAAAATTTTTAACAGTTTTTCAGCATAATTACAATAATTATTAGAAGTATCTGGATTTGCTAGTATTGAAATAGCAACGTTTAAAAGCATAAAATGATGGTATATATTCGATGGTAAGTGGTTTCTTAAAACAACCGGACCAACATAACATAAAAAAAGTCGAAATTCAGTGGCTTTCCATCGACTTATTTCTTTGAGAGACCTTGGTTTTCTGGAAAACTCACAAGGAATACAATTTACCAAGCTAATCATATTATTAGATATAGTATCAGCATTTCCTACGCTTATTTTAACATTTCGTGAGCCACGAAGCCAATACAATAATAATTTTCGAGTCGCACCAAGGCATACAAGATGCATATATTCCAAAGGAAATTGAGAAACATGTCCAATATTAAGCTCCAGAAGTGATGATATAATATTCTTTTGATGATGCTGTTTTTGTTGACGATTAATAAATGAGGTATCTGTTCGCTTTTCTGCATTAAACTCTAGAAATGTAACTCTTCTTTCAACATATTCTCCAACTTGAATACACCTTTCGCATCCATAATAGCCATTGTGGCTTGTTATACCTTTAACAAATGCCCGAGCAGGTGCATCACATATAAAAGCATTCACAGCTATGGTAAAAAAGGAACCTGCTGCTACAAATCCATGATCCTTAAGTTTTTTAACCTCCGCAACGAAATCAGATAAAAAAACTTCCGCTGTTATTGGTTTACTATTTCCACAAAACAAACTAACTAAAAAGGGTTTATAGATAGTTCCATCATAATTTACTGAACAAAGTATTGGCCAAAATTGCTTTGCGGAACTTTTAAATAGTGGCAATCCATCAATGCTAAACTGAAGTTTCAAACAACAGTCTCCACAAGTTATTACTTTATTTGCACTTTCCAATAATTTTATTAATTGTTTTTCAAGTCCTAAATAAACATATTCACCTCAATTGTTGTGGATATCATACATTGGGATTATATCAGCAAGCTTCTAAGTTTTTAAAACTGTTCAAGCATCTTTTGGTAAGGAATGATATCGACCTAATATTACTAATAAATCAGATAAAGCAGTATGTCTTATGTTATGTTTTACAGACCAAGTTGCAAGCAAATCCTGTAAACTTTTATTATGCTCGTTTGCATCACCTTCAATCGAACAAGATGGGTAATTGTCATTGCCATCATTCTCATCAGATGAACTCAATTGAGAGAAAGAACCATTAGTAAATTTAACATTATTTGTATCTCCCTCAAAACCAATCGCTTCGTTTTTTCATCGATTATCTACAATTTCAAAGTCTTTAACTTCGCTCTCGTCTACCAAATATTCTAAATAATTTGATATATAAAATATAAAAATCGTTATATAATATACTAAAATAACTTTTCACCGTTAATGTGAGAATTAGCAAATATACTATGTATGCTTACTCTCAATGCTGCTAGTGCAAGAGAAACTTTCATTTTGTTGTAAGTCTTGCAATTTTATTTGCAAGCTACTATTTGGAGTTTCTAATTCTTCTAAATGCTTCTTAACATTTCTTCTGATAAAGTTTGATCGAGCTGCATATCGATTGGTTTTTTATTGTTTAAACATTATCTAAACAATAAAAAAAAAGAAAAATTTCATTATATAATTTAGATTAGGGACCATCCAAATAATACATACACAGTAAAACCACTTATTTAGGACACCCCCTTTGCACGCTCTTGAATGCTTTTAACTACCCCCAATGCGTACATAAACACTATTTATTACAAAATTAAGAACCCCTCCCCTCCTTCACCAACGCATGAATATTGCAAAACATTAACAATAACAACAAAACTTTTTCTCTCTTAATTATTTATAAAGAAATATAAAAAAATTAAACTTTTATTACAAACTGTTTTAGCTGATCTGACACCAACCTAAAACAGGCAAACTATGAACTTCAAATTAGAAAAAGCAAGAATCAGCAGTTATTGCCAACCTTAGTTTTTCTAATTCGAAGGGTTGTATGTAGATGCGTATATTGTATATACATATATTCATATATACATATATTCATATATATATATATATATATATATATATATATATATATATATATATATATATATATATATATATATATAAATATAAGATTATTATTAAAAAAATTGTAAAAGTTTTTCAATAATAAAAGTAACTTTTTTATTTTTAGTTAAAAAAGCATAGAATTTATGCAATAAAATTTTAATAATAACTTTTATATAACGCAATTATTATATTAAAAATTTTGATACTGTTTCTTAAATAGCTCGTAAGAGGAAGGAAAAATCTGAAAGACAGATAAACAGTAAACAAATAATTTTGTATTATTTCTTAAATTTCATTAGGCTGTTGAGTATCCAACACATTTGCCTCGAGTTCAACTTCATCGCCGCTGCTTTTGCAGATACTACGTTTTTTTCTGCCTTCATCTCGATCTACAGCTTGCGCTAGAAAACTGCTAATTTTCATTTTGATTTTGTTTTCCGTCGAATCAGGAAACTGTTTCATAACAGCAGCTACAAACAAGCATTAAGTTTTTTATTACATTATCAAAGCCAAAATCATGTCAACATAAAATTTCTTTTAAAGTTTAATTTCAAGTACATTCTAATACAAAATAGAGATTAACATCATTTAGAATCAAGAATTTACATTATTTAGAATCAAGCTAATTATAATAGACTTTACAACCAAGATATAATAGATAATATATAAATAAAAAAAAAAAAACTTCAATAACCTATTACAGCTCCATAACATTTCAGTTTTACAAAAGATTTCTTTCCTTTTCGACCTTGTCCTGAATATAATAAACTGAGAGACTTTGAAAATAAACAACTCATAACATCTCTTGTCATTTAATTGCAACTAATGCCACCAACAGAAGCCAAACAATTTTTCTATTATATTCATTAAGAAAAATCTATAATTAGATCGAAAAAACCTGTAAACCTTTTACTGTTATAATATATACATATATATATATATATATATATATATATATATATATATATATATATATATATATATATATATGGAGAGAGAGAGAGAGAGAGAAACCGTGAATGTATTTTGCACAACATATATTTATTCCATAATATGTTGGACAAATGTAAAAAATAAAATGCAAGACCAGATTTATAGTATTTTTCTTTCTTTTAATTAAAAGATAGCAAACCCAATCTCAATCCATAATTACCCTGCCCCAACCCTTTGCTGTGTTATTAACTTCCGGTTTTTTCCCCTTAAATAAGTCGATGTGTGTACTACTCCTTGCGTGTTCTCCCTATATTAATCAATATACAATGAAAAAAATCATAAAACATTAAATATATAATAATAAAGACATTATGACTTAAAAAAAAAAAAAACATTCAGATCTATAAAGTTGAGCTTTTGTGGTTTTTTTAAAAAACAATAAAACTTAATTAGTTTCTGCAATTATAACTTTTGTCAAACACAGAATGTTGATGTAAAATTCGATATGTTTTGGTAAGAATCCTTTAAGAAATATGTTTTTGGCGTATATACATACATACATACATATATATATATATATATATATATATATATATATATATATATATATATATATATATATCAATAGGGAACTATTAGGGATATATCAATAGGGAACTGTTAGGGTTTCAGTACTGACATAGAAGGGAGTCACACCTCTATCAACTGAGGGTTTGGAATAGGGCAGTGATAAGTTATATTTATTTATTTTTCTACTTTTTTTTAAATTAAACCGTATTTAAAATCTAAATATGCTATATCAGATGTCTTGCTATTATTACTTCAAACTTTATGTTATTTAAATTCAAAACTTGATTAAAAAAATGCAATAATTTTACCAGTGACTCTAACATGCCTTTGTTGCAGAGAGTTTCCTCCAGCAAAACAAGGTCATCATCTGTTAGTAGTGGTAACTGATTCCACCGATTTATATCAGGCTTAACTGTCACTCCCATTGCAGAATTGTTACTAATTGACGCAACTTGTGTTTCAATTCGCTCCAAACGATTGAGTATTTTTTTCATGTCATATTGGATAGAAACAAACATATCCAAACACTTTTTTTCAAATGCTTTAAATAAATAATAATTGTTGAGAACTTTATCAAAAATTACTCTAATAACACTAAAAGAAAAATACATACATACATAAGTTTAAATAAAATTTTACATACAATTACTTAAAAATATTCTGTCTTCGAATAAATAGGATTGATTTTCGCTTTCTCCATATTCTAAATTTGACACTTTTGATTGATTTGAGCTTGTTTGTGGATGTCTAATATTAGGCAATAAAGTTGTTGCACTTAAGGATGACTTTTGTGAAAATAAATTTGAGCTGATAGGATAACTATTGTGGACATTATCAACTAAAACAGGTTTTTTGGTTAATTTTAGTTTTGATTTAGCTTGTAAATTTATTTTATTTATTGTAACAGGTTGTTTTGGTGACAATGAAGCTAAAGAACTTCCTTCATCACTGTCATCATCACATACCCCAGCACCACAAACAACTGATTTATCAATTTAAATTTTTTTTCGTGCTGAATTTGCCTCACTATCACTGATATCTACACTTGAGGTATACAATAGTTTATCCATCATTGATGAGGCAACATTAAAATCATCTAGAATAATTTAAAGAAATATAAACAACATAAAAAAATATTATAAAATGTACATAGTTAATTTATTCGTATTTAAAAAAAGCAATAACAAAATTATGAAAATAATCTGCTTAAATATACTTGATTCTCCAAGTATACGAACTGTATATTTTCCCCAATTGCTACTTGGTGCAACAAAGTTAATAACAGCATTTGTGCATTTTGCCACAGACTTAAAATGATGTGGATAAAATGCTTCTGTATTGCTTAATAGCCAACTAGAACATATAACATCCATAGAGCAGCCTTTAGATTTACTTCCTTCTCTGTTTCAAATGCAACTACCACAAACTTCTTAATAATAAGTTCTTGCTTTGATTGTGACATAATAAAGATATTGATCTATATTATTAAAAGTTACATATAACAGCTACAACATTAAAAGTTAAAATTCAAATATATATATATATATATATATATGATTAACGTGACAAACTGTATAACTGAATCATTAATCTTAAGTTTCCATTTAAAATCGGGGTTTTTATCAAAATTAAAAAACTCATAATGATGTCTGCAAACGTAATAGGATGTTGCTACACATTATACTCTGACGTTTGTATAAAGCATTAAAATAAAATTGCTTTGTTAACATGGCCGTTGTATTTTAACGCTTTCCGTTAAAGGTTAATGATTTTTCTTTTATATGCGTTTATATAAGTTTGAAATAAATGAAAAATTAAAGCCATTTAATAAAGTCTAAAGATTACTAAATAAACTACTACATCATATGCTAATCATATGTAAAACTTGCCCTTTTAATTATTATGTATTTGACAAACTTGTTGACTTTAAAATTCCATTATTGATATTCGATAAAGATACGCATGGGTACAAATATGTCAGTCAATATTAGCCAATATTGGCTAAATAATAACTTTCCAATATTTTTTCACCTTTGTCGGCCAAATATATATTACAACAATATTAACACAAAAATATTGGCGCATTATTGGCTAACGATATTGTTTGTCAATATTTGCGCAATGTGGTTTAAAAATATTGGCTATATATCGGATATCTTGGCCAATATTGGCCAACACACCCAATATTCCGCCAATATCGCGCCAATATTGTTTGCTACTTGGGTAGTAACAATAACAGTAATAATGCCTAAATCGAAATATAAACAAAAGGGCAATACTTTCCACTGGTTTTTCTTATCTTACTTATATTACAAAGTAAGTATTCTCAACTATTTATTTAATGAATATATATTTTTTTATCATTAACATATGCTAATAATTAATATTAACATCGATCGAATGTTATACGTTTTAGTCGGGTAAAACTTAAGACGATGAATAAAGTTTTTCTCATTTTCTCTCCTCACAATATCTTAGCGCTAGTATTATATTTTTGTAATTTATATGCAAGAGTTGTGTTAAAGTTTTTGATAAAATGTTTTATTTACATTGCAAAAATAGCAGTCAATCTTTAAAATTTCGAAACATTAATTAACTGAAATATTGGTCAAATTTAACAATCAGTCAAGTTACTTGAGTTAAGAAAATATGATGTATTTAACATTTTAAATGATTTAGTGAATATAATAATGGAGGGTTTGAAAAAATAACCGTTTGCTAATAAAATTGGTACCACGTTAATTGATGTTTTTATAAAAAACATTTGATAATAAGTGCAATCTTTTTGGATAACAAACATCATCCGTCAACAAGTGTGTGTTTGATTATATGAAATATTTCAACTAATGTACTAACAGTTTATTTTAATTTCCTTTTTATTTACATTACCTTTCCTATGTTGTCTTTAATAGAGAGTAGCAATAAGTGTCTGGAAAACAGACCTCTATCTTCATTTAAGAAAATTTCAAGTTTGCGGGTGAAATACTTTATGAAATATGGCCAAAAATCTCAATTTACTAATTCCCTCTAGTTGCAGAACATATAGACCCAGAAAAATTGAAAATCACTTCACTGCTATAAAAGGAGAGTTCTGGAACAAAACAATTTTTTCATCTAAGTTATGAAAATTTTGATAATCGCGGGGTGAAAATTTTCTGGGACAAAATCATTTTTTTAAAAAAAAAACTCCAAAAAAAATTTCAAAAAAAAAAAAAAATTAAAAAAAAAAAAAAAAAGAAAAAAAAATTAAAAAAAAAATTCCGGTGACAAAACATTTTTTTTTTTAAGAAGTAATAACGCGTAATGAAAAAAACTTTTTAATTGTTGTAAAGGTGTTTAAGTCTTAAGAATTAGGCGTAATAATACGCTTGTCCGAGAAGAAGGTAAAAGCTTCCGGATTGACCGACTTGCGCGTCTCCGGAGTTGAGCGTGACGACGAGTCTTCTTCCGGCTGCAACGCTGGGGATGGAATCTGCATTTGCAAAAGTTCTCTAAAAGGAAATGGTTGTGGTGGATCCGATGGTAGAGTTGGATTGGTACAGCAGTCCCGTCGATGTGTTGTTGAACGAGGTTATGTTTGATCCGTTCCACAAAGACAAATAAAAATCTTCCTATCCAGACGAGGAAAAGATGCATTTGCTGTCACCGTCATATCCAGAAAAAGTAGTGTAATTGTTTGTATTATAAGGTGTCCAAGGACTGAAAACGGTTCCGTTTCCAGGAGGCAAATTGCCGTCGTACATTCTGACTCTAGATTCCCACCAGCTTCCAGAAGCTCCAACGATGTGCATCCTGATGTATTTTAGAAAAACTCCATTTCCTTTTCCATTTGTGTCTAGTAAAACATATTCGTTTCCGTAAGTGGTGTTTAAATATCTGAACGTCCTGCAGTACAATTTAACGGATGAAAGGAGAGGGGGGATAGAGGTGAATTTGGAAATGAAATGCTGAATCAAGTAAGTGATGGAAGAGGTATTTTTGTTGATCAATTGGATGCTGATGTTTGTCCTGAACGGCATGTCAAGAGTAAAATATCCTCTCAACGAAGTGTTGCTTAAAACGTTGCATCCTTGCAAAGAATTGGCGTAAAAAGGGCCGTCGATAGGAGAAAAAAGCAAGTCGCAAGCAAGTCCAGTGTTGTCCACTCCTATTCCTTCCGTGGTTTCTGAATAATTTCCAACGTTAATTTCACCATCTGTAAATATTCGAATGAAAACATTTCCAGGAAAAATTCCATTGACAGCCTGCCATAACCTTCTCAGAACTCCAGGTCCGTCCAAGTAAGTGAAAACTGCTGTCGTGGCGGCTCCTGCCACCCTTTGCGATTTTAATCCTAATGACGAAAAGCTTGAATTTGGAACAAGCCTTAAAAATTGGATTTTTTTGACAACGTGTCTGCGTAACTTTTTGTCGCGGCATCTTGCGCGTTTGAAGGGTCGAGCACATTGATCAATTTATGGGAATTCAAATCCAAGCTAGCCGTTCCAACAGTAGTTCCGCCTGAAGCATGCGTGTCCACGTAATTTTTAGTGGCTAAATCTGAGGACAAAGTGGGTTCTGCTAAATTGGTCAATTTGTGTGAAGTCATGTTTATGTCTGAGTAATTGATGCTCGAATAAGCCACTCGAGTGTCAACGTATCCTTTTGTGGCAGCATCGTGAGAAGCGGTTGGATCTGTCACATTAATCAGTTTGTGGGAATTTAAATCCAAGTCCGCAGTGATGGTGCTCGTTCCGTCTGTTTTGACGCGCATGCTCGAGCTGACGTCGACGTAATTTTTTGTGGCGGCGTCGTGAAGATTTGTCGGTTCGTTCAAATTGATCGCTTTGGGAAAATTTAAATCCAAGTCTGCCGTTCCCACTGAAGTTCCTCCTCCTGACGCATGTATATCCACATAATTTTTTGTGGCGGCGTCGTGTGAGTTGGTTGGTTCTGCCAGGTTGATTATTTTGTTTGAATTGAAATCTAAATCTGCAGTAATGGTGCTGGACCCGTCCGTTTTAATATAAACGTTGCTTGTTGAGTCTGATGCAAGATTGTCGAAATAAACGCTGAATTCGCTTCTGTTGAATTTGTCAATCATTTTTTAAACGGGCGAAATTTTTTTTAAATTCAATTTGCAATCACCAAAGGGTGTTGACGACGTCTTGAAAGCTGTTTCCCTCTTCACATTTTTTCAAGACGTAAAGACACAAGTGGCCGCAATAAGACGTGTTTCCAAATTGAAACCTTTCGCTGTTGTAAAAGACAGGGCTTTTTAAATAGTCGACGAGCTCGACGAGAGGTGGTTGAGCATAAGAGTCAAAGCTGAACTTTGCGTCTCCGTCTTTGTACCAGCACACCCAATGAAATCCTCCCATGCTGGAATCCCCCGTGTTGATAATCCCGCATTCTTTTTTCTCGGTTTTTTTGGCATATTGCCAAAAAAACCGAGAAAAAAGAATGCGGGATTATCAACACGGGGGATTCCAGCATTTTGTTATTCTTTTTTTTTGTTAATTTTTTTTAATTTGTTAACTTTTTTTAATTTGTTCCCTCATTTTTTTTTGTCACTTACCTTTTGTTCCTTTTCTTTTAATTTGTAGTGGCCATAAGCCAACGTGTTTATTCCATCTTCCTGATTGAATCTTTTGTCGTCGTCGGAGCTGAGAGAGACTTTGTTGATTTCCTCTGTGTAAATGTCGTGCAAATGGGAACGGATGACGTTCATTTTGTTTACTTTTTCTTTTTTGGTTTCAAGACATTTTTTGCAATCGTCGTGGGTAATGTATTTTTCGACGACCTTTGTTTTGACACCTTTGCATTTTTTGCATTTTTTTTCTTGTTTTTCTTGATGTATTTCGTGAGTACAATTTTCACCGGCAAACTCTTCAATCTGTTTTCCTCCGGTTTCGTCTTTGAACATCCCATTGACCTTTTTGTTTAAGCCAACTTTGAACCCAACGCTTTGAATGGCTGGATGGCTTTTGCTAAAATCACTCATGTCGAATTTGCTTTCCACATCGTCAGAAATGTCTTTGTAAAAATCGTCCATTTCTATTTCATAAACCGGCGAGTCCGTGTCCGTCATCAATAATTTTGCTTTTCAGGGGGTATTTTTTTCTAATGTAATTGTAGTGGAATTCGAACATTAAAGTTTTGCTCAAATACAAAATAGACATTCCCTAATAAATTGGTTTGTTGTAAAAAAGGTTTGTTCTTTTCATGTGAACGGCGAGCAAGTTTTCGTCGAAAATCGTGTGTTTGGTGTAATTTGGTTTTGCCGATAATTTTATTGCTTTTCCCTTTTTCGTCACCAGTCTCACGTCCACTCTCTTTTCAATGTTTTCTATGGTTTTTCCAAACACCGAATTGTTCATCAGTTTGAAAAATTCCTACTTAAATTCGCTGGTGGCTTTTGTTCTCAAATCGGTGTTAAGGTCAATGTACGGTTTCATCCAATCCCATTGCTCAAATTTTTGTGCCTATGTGCACCTTTGAAACTTTCGTTCCCAATCGTTCGTATAATTTTAGGTTTTCGCAGTGGAGGACATAATTCTTTTTGTCGTTTAAATTTGGAACGAGTTTTTCCACTTTTTCAATTTTCATTCTCTCAGGAGCCAGAGGGTAGTCGTTTTGTTCGTCGTGAAGGCTTTCCGGATAATCCAAATCAACCTCAAAAATGCACGGAATCGATTTCCAATCGGACAGTTTGTCTTCTGTCATCCATTCGAAACCATTAATATTCGCATACTGGTCCACCTTTGCCGCTTCGTTAAAAATCGTGCTAATCAATTGGTTTGGATTCACCGTCCCCGTTTTTGCGTAAACTTTTTCAATCCCATTTTTTCCTTTGTCGATGGCAACGTCTTTGGCGGTCGATATGGCCGAAGAGGCCAATTCTTTTCCGGCAGATTTGGCGGCTGTGATCGCTTCTCTTCCAATTTCGCTTGCCGCTGCCTTTCTCAATAAGTGAAGAGACGATCTCGATGCGCTTGAAGCTGCCAATCTCCTCAAAAAATTTTTAACCATGTCCACGATTCCTCTGCCTCCGACGACGTTCTTTTTCAAATATCTTCTGTTGTTCACAATTAGCTTTTTTTTTTTAAATGAGAAGATATTTTTTTAAATCCGTCGTGTTTCACGACTCAATGCATTTTTGAATCGACCGGTATTCCTCTTTGTTTATTTCCCCCTGCCTCAAAAGCTCGTCACAAATGGCGACAGCTTCGTTTCTCGATGCGATATTTCCAGCATGCCCCGCGGCGATGCTCAAGCTAAGTCTTAGCGCAAGCGCTTTCGGATTGCTCGGAAGAATGATCACTCCACGACCTTTTATTCCTCTCGTTTTTGTGTAATTTTTTCCCCTAATTTTTGCAACAATCGTTTCCCACTTTTCGCTTCTCGAAGCTTTTGGTATGTTTGGTTTACCTTCTCTCTCCATTGCATGCGTTTCAACCAGTATTTTTTCATAATTTTTTAAGTCCTCGTCTGTTACCTTTGTTTTATCAGGCTTGGATCTTGTGATCAACTCCTAAAAGCCTACCGTCCCCTCGTACTTTCCTCCAGCAATAATGATACCGTTATTGTCGATAAAAATTTCTTTGTCTCCAATAAACATTTTTCCGCGTTCTTTTTAGTGAATTCCAAAAACTCTGTCTGCAGAAAATTTTTTGGCTGCGTATTTTGCCAAATATTCAAAAGCAGTATTTCCAACATTCATTTTTCCAAAAGTTTTTTCAACACTTTTTAAACTTTCAGAAGACAACTCGCTTTCTGGATAAGTCAAAGCCAGTGGACCGTTTCCAACCTCTCTGTATGCGATGCTCTTTATCTCGTTTTTCACCTTTTCATTGCTCTCGATGAGTGGTTTAAAAAACTTGGACAAATCAGTCTTATAATTTGCATCTGAAATGTTCGCGTTGAGGCTCTCATTGTAAAGTTTTTCCCTGTTGGCCGTATAATTTTTCACAATTTCCTTTCTCTTTTTCGGGTCTTGCATTTTAAAGAATTTCATTTTTTAAGGTGGAAAACCCCTGAAAAATTTTTTTTGAGTAAATATCAATATTTTATAAATTTAACTTCATATACATAAAGTAAATAACAAAATTAAGTCAAAAAAAACAAAAAAAAATTTTTTTGGGTGAAATGGTAGCTGTAGCAGGTGCCAAATACACCAAAATATTGAAAGACCCCAGCCAATGTATCTAAAGATGTACACAACTTTAACAAAATCTTTTTTGCATACTTGTTCTAACAAGGTAGTTCTGTGATTTGAACGAAGCAGATTTTTCATAATGATTTTTAATAGGCTAATATATTGGACCGAAGTACATGTAAAAAATTTGACCGAATTTTATGACTTTGTTGACCTATTTAAGGACTGGATTAAGTTTTTAAAAAAATCTATCGCGTTTAAATCACAGCAAACAATCAAATAAATTCATATCTAAAATTTTAGCTTCACACCACTTTTAGTTATTAAGATATGCTGGCCGGCGTCTTAAAAACTCTTCATCTGAGAAAAACAGCTTTTAAAAATGCTGACATAAAAAATTTCAAAATAGTGTAAATAAATATGCAAATCTATATATAATGAAAAAGTTAAATCTTAAAATGCACCAGTTTGATATGGGTTTTGTTCTTTTTCAAGAGATTTGTCATATCGACTCTTCTTTTTTCCACGAATTACTTGTCTGCGTTTCTTTGCTCGTTCTGTGTTTTTGTATCTGGCTAAGTATAATCGCTTTTGATTAATTTTCCTACATCCTTCTAACAAATGCTTTCCAGGTCATAAATTCATTTTTTCTAAAACTAAAACACTAGCTTGTCTACCAATGTTAAAATGGGCAACTGCATCAAAAGTGCCAAATTGAAGATTTGTAAGCGAGACATAATGGCCTTTTGGTATACGCTCCCATATTGTCATGTTAAAAGACTCATTGTTGTTTTGGGTAAGGCCATGCAGATATTTTTTTAAAAGAATGTCACTACTTAATTCATCATAAATTGGCTTAAGTTTCCAAACAATTGATATTGGTAAGCCAGGACCAGGTCTGTATGTTGAGGTATGGTTTGCTTTGTCACGATTATACCGACACCAACTATCTGAACCTACTGGACAGTGAGGAAAATGTAAATTTTCATTTTTTGATGAAGCAACATGATTAAGTGTAGCTCTTACAGCAGATTTCTTAGCATTTAAATTATTTTTGTTTTGACGAATTGCAATACCATAAAAATTTTGAAGACGATCAATAGTTGCATCGGTCAATTTTCCATGACCACCAAGACCTTTTTCTTTTTTTTTTAAATTACGTAAACGTGTTCCTACTCTTTTTTGCACATGTCCAACACATTCAAGTTTATTTACAAGAACACCTTGATAAACATTTTTTACAGCATCATAACCTTTGCTATTTCCATCACCATAGAAATCAGTATATCGTAGATTATGTTTTTCAATAGATCTACTCCATATTCTGCGGGCTCCCTCTGGCTCCATTCCACCAGGTAGTCCTTGGTAGTTAAAAGTACATTTATGTCTATCAGGCTAAGGGTTTTTTTTTCTTTAGATGTTCTTTATGAAAACATGCTTTGCATACCTATATTTTGAGAAAAACATATTAAAATCTGAAGTATGTAACATCAAATAGATTTTCATATTTTAGAAAATAGCAATCTTTCTAGTATGTAATATATCTATAATAATATGTAATATATATAATAATATGTAATATGTATATAATATAGTATGTAATATATATACATATATATATGTATTGTATATATATATATATATATATATATATATATATATATATATATATATATATATATATATATCAAGTTAGGTAGGCGTTTATATACACACACAAAAACGTATATATGCATATATGCAATATAATATATATGCATATATGCAAACCTAAAAACAAAAAACCAAATTGTATACTTAACTTGTTCATAGCTTCAACATCTATTACTTTGCCTGTTTCCATCGAAATAACAGAAACAACACCATTGTTTGAAGAATATCCTCGTCGCTGCCAAGTCCCATCACATGATACTGCAACATCAATAACATTGGGCACATGGTCTGGAATAGAATTTAAATTGAGATCACTCTTCAAGTCTTTTAATTCTTTAGCAGCATCCATCATAGTGTCTTCAGCTACAGATTTTACTGCATTAGTTAGTTTAATAACAATTTTATTATAATTATTAGCAGTCATTGGTTTAGGCATGTCCATTAATGAGATGAATCTTGAGAATCCAGAATAGCCTTGACCACATGATCTCATAGCATAAACAGCCCTGGTATTAATATCAAAACTTTTTTGTATATTCAATGTTGAGGTGTAAAGTTCTCTTGAATAATCACACACACAGCAGTTAACATTAAGAGAAGACGCTTGACCTTTTCTCTTGTTTTCATTTTCAGAGAGAAACAACTTAGATGACATACATTCTGGACATCTAAGGGTGGAAACTACAGAATTTAGTATTTCTAAATCTATAAAACGGTATCCAGTAGTTATATTACTAGATAACTTTGGTCTTGATGACGAAATTTTTTTTATTTTTCTAGCAGAAGCACATATTTCATCAGAATTAATAAAGATAAAATCAACTGGTTTCTCCATATTTACATTTACATCTTCAACCTTTCCAGGAACATTTATGTTCATATCTACAATATTTGATGCCATATTTACATCCATATCAACATTATTTACAACTAAGTTCTTTTTTACATTAAATATTTTTTTCCTTTTATTATTTTTCGTTCTTTGTTTAACTCTGCAAGCCTTAGCCATTGTAGAAGATTTATGATATATTTATGAGCTTTCCAGTAACTGTTTTTATACTAAAGTTGTTTTGAACAATGGAAAATACAATTTACTTGATAAGATATACTTTTCATATAAAAAAATAGGATTTTGGAATATTTTTTAGCTAAGATAAAAAATAATGCCGTTGCTATGGCGGTTGTTAAGGACGCTTAAAATACTAGGGTTCAATAAAATCTATTTTACTGAAGATCTATAGCGAATTTTTAAAAATGGTTTTCAGATTGTGAATCTCTGATAAATTTTGCACAAAACAAGAAAATAATATTTTTTTTCAAAAATTTCATATTTCTGAGGGGTTTTCCAACTTAAAACACTTAGAAAAAAAGCTTAAACAAAAAAGCAAACTCGTTCGTGTTTGTGTTTATTCGCCTTTTTTAAAAAGGTTGTTAAATACTTTTATCGCGTCTTCTCTTCCTTTTTGGATAAGCGACTCTTTGGTCAATTCATCAATGCTGCTTTTTGTTTTTGTTCGGATTTCTTCGGTCATGGTTTTAAATTTTTGAAGCTCGCTTAAAAGTAATTCGTATTCGGAATCGCTCACAAATCCGTCCATGAGCGATTTTGAAATGTGGTCGCTAATCGTGTTCAATTTTTACTCGGAAAGAACTTTTATTTTTTCGTGCTTTTCGGCCTTCAACATCAATTTTTTGTTTTGTTGATTTCCTAAAATGGACAAAGCCCCCATTCCAACCGCAACCCCCTCGCACGCAATCGAAACTGGAGTGGCAACGACGGTTGATAAAAATGCAATCCCTGTAATCCCCAAACCAATGAACACCGTTTGCAACCCATCGTCTGCTAAACGAATAATTTTTGCCGCTCGATGGTACTTTTTGCTCAAAGCCATTCTTTTTACTTTTTCATCTTCCATTTCTTTTTGGATCTCACATATTTTTTGAAGCCGGTAATGTGCCCTCCATCGGATGGTGCCGTTGGAAGAACTTGGTAAATTTTTTCAGTGTTTTTTATTATCTCCATCTTTTTAACAAAGACAGATTTTTTTAATTCGAATCGATGTGATTTATTTTACAGAGCTTTTCGCCTTTTTTGACGACGACGTCCTGGTGTGTATTGTTGCTCACATCCAAAACGATGTCGTCCACAGACTCGGAAAAAATAACATCGTTTTTGTTGTATTTCAATTGTTCGCTGATTTTGTTCATCAAAGTGACGACAGCAATTCCTTTGTCCAAATTCAGTCCAACGGACAACGCTATTGACGTGTAAGAAAGAGCAACAGATCTAATGCCTTTCTGAGCAAAAATCTCGAACTGTCCGTTTATGTTGAAATAGGTTGGATGATTTTTTTGCCACGACAATATTTTTTTTGGATTTTTTTTTCCCAAATGTCCCAAATTCAAATCTTCTAACTCTTTGATTCTATCCTCCAAATGTCCCAAATGCAAATTTAAATGTTCCAAATTAAAATTAAAATTGTGAATCTCTGCTGAGGCGCTGTTTTTAAACAACTTGTGAGGGGCGTGCATTTTTAATATGAAAAGAAAATGTTTTAAGTCATTTTATTTTCTTTTTTTTTTTAATTTTTTTTTCGTGTTTTCACATTTCTTCGTCAGATTCCATTTCCCCCAAATCCAAATCGTCACCCATGATGCTTTGAACTGCGTTTGGATTATCGGATTTGTTTTTAAAAATCGACAAATCCTCCGTTGTTATTTTTTTCGTTCTTCCTCCTTTTTTCAAAGTGGGAATCATTTCTTTAACTTTCTCGCGAAGAAATTTTAATATTTTAAGAAATTTTGATAAACTTTTTTTCTTTTTCGTTCATTCCGTTTTTTTCGTTGAAACCGAGAAAGGACATGGAATATCCCTCCAGTTCGTTCGTTCCAAAACTGCAATTTTCAAAATCACCCAGAGAAAACAAAACGGGGGTTCTTAAAATAAAAGGACCTTTTCCAGAGGGGTACTCATAAAAAAGCGGAATCTTTTGGTACTAAATTGGTTTGTTTGCGGAATAAATTTCTCCAACCGATAATTTGCTCTCGTCAAAATTTTCAATCGTAACAAAATTCATCTTTTTAAAAAGAAAAGAAAATTTTTTTATATCATTTTTTCAAACGGATCAATTCTTTATTGTCCACCCATGAGTTGAACGAGTCTGGAAATCCTTTCCATTTTACCAGTGATTTGCTTTTTGTTCGTCGAATTATTTTTTCAATTCTGAATATTTCTTGATGCGTCTTTTGCATTTTCTGTTCGTAAAAAGTTCCTTGAATTTCTTCACCGTTGGCGTCGGTAACCTTGTAGGTGGGTGGATCCGTTCGCTGAATTTTCGACACGGTAAAAACCTCCTCAGTCCATCTCGGCGTGTACCCTTTTTCAAAATTGGACTTCTTTTTTGTTATCCTCACTTTTTCACCCATTGAAAATTTCGGCACTGGTCTTTCTTTTTGCATCTTTCCGTTAAGGTTGATCCAGACCTTATTTTTATTCTTTTCTTCGCTGGCTTCAACTGGAGTCATTTTTACTGAGGAGTGTTTTGTGCTGTTGTAATTTTTTACCATTTCATCCAAAACGTCAATGTATTTATTGGTGCTGTTGGCTGAAAAATATTTAAACATTTTTTCTTTCATCGTTCTGTTCCATCGCTCGACGACACAGCTTTTTTCCTCGTTTTCAGTGGAATTTAATTGGACACCCAGCGCTCTCACGTGCTTATTGTAAAATTCTTTTCCTTTGTCCACCCACATTTTAGAACACTTTCTTTATTCAAATATATTTTTCAACGATTCCGCCACTTCAAGACCCGTTTTGCTTTTGAACGGAACGATCCACCCATTCTTTGAAAACACGTCGATCACCGTGAGCAAATATTTTACGCCATTGTTAAATTTTGAAAACGATTGCATGTCAACCAAATCGGCGGCCCATATTTCATCGATGTCGTTCACAAACACTTTTCTTTTTTTAAAATGATGAATCACCGGTTTGTGAAGCTCCTCTGCAAGCTGATCCGTCCATTTTAAACTAAGAATTTTTTTTTTTTGTAGAGGCACCCAGTCTGATAATGGGCGCGATAAGTTTTCTTTCGTTAATTTCTTTTTGAGTTGGGTTTGGAATGGAGTTCATTTCTTCAAGCATCATTTGATGCGCCAAATTTCTGCTTTGAACGCAATTTAAATATTTATAAGCCAAATCGTGGTGGTACGCTGCATTGTCCACTCGATCAACTGGTTTGCTCCACTCCTGGTACATGTCGGTGGATGTGAGCCTTTTGTCCAGGTTTGTACCGGGCCCTGCAAAATTCATTCCTGGAATGTGCATTTCTCCTGGAAATTTTGCCCACGGAAGCTTTATTTTTTTTGAAAAATTGTTGATCGATTCCACCAAATCTCCCCCTTTTGCCTTCGAAGAAACAAACTTGCATTTGGTCGTTCCGCAAGAGTCGCAAGTCCCTTTTATCATTTTTCTGTTGTTTTTTGAGACTTCGTTTCTCAGATGTATCGTTTCTGTTTTCCTTTTGCATTTGACGCAGTACATTTTTATTTAAAAAAAATTTTTTAAATTAAAAAAAAATAGTTTTAAATTAAAAAAATGGCAATGGTCGATTTGAGATGTATTATTGGAAAAAACAAAAGAAACAATAACGAGCTTTTACCGAGAAACATTCGAGGAATCATCGTTGGTAAATCCGGTTGCGGAAAAACAACGGTGATTCTCAATTTGTTGCTTCAGCCTGGATTGTTAGATTACAACCATTTGCAAGTTTTTGGAAAATCTCTTTTCCAACCCGAGTACAAAATACTGAAATGTTCGTTCGAAAAAAAATTACCAAAAAATATTTTTCTCAATTTGCTCATGGTCAAGGTACAAAAAAAAATGGAAAAATTAAATTTAAACCATGAATACGTTATCAACGAACTTTCAAAAAATTATTCCGAAAACGAAAACGAAGACATAGAGTGCCATTTTTTCGAAACGGATGACGATGTGCTTGACCCTGCAGATCTCGATTCAACCAAAAACAATTTTAAGATCTTTGACGATTTACTAAAGACCAAACAAAACAAGTGCGAAAATTATTACATGCGAGGAAGGCACTCCAACGTCGACTGCTTTTACCTCGCTCAAAATTATTTTATGCTCCCCCGACAAACCATCCGAGAAAACACCAATTTTATCTGCCTGTTTCCACAAAATTCAAAAAGTATGGACAACATTTCTCGAGACCACGTTTCAAGCGACATGAAAAAAGAAGATTTCAAAAAATTTTGCGAATACTGCTGGTCTGAACCTCACGGATTTGCTGTTATCGATTTGTCTTCAGAAAATTACAATGGAAAATACAGAAGTGGACTTGACAATTTTTATTTTCCAAAATAATCCATTTAAAAAAAATTTTCGTCCATTTCAAAAAATGTCAGGCATAATCATCTACGTGGATGGAAATTCCAACATAATAACAACTGAATTTTTGGACAAAATCGTTTTTGAAAAAGGGAAAACTTAGGAGATGGCTTTTCTCCGCCTGGAGACGTACAACAGCTTTCCAAACATCACCAGCAAAAATAATTCTTTCCGATGCAGCATGAACAACGGAGGAAATTGGGAAAACGTTATCACTCCAGACGGGAGCTACAATATCATCAACATCAACAATTATTTGCAAAAAACCGTCTCAAACACAATCAAAATTTACGCGTCTCAAAGTGCAAGCTACGTCACAACAAATAAAATCAGCGGCTCGCAATTAAATTGCATTGATACCTTTTATCCCGACGTGGGTCCGGGTTTTAAAATCATCGAAAGACCCACCCATTTGGTTTACCTCCCAGTCAAAGTCCCAGAAATTTCCACAATGATAACACGCATCGTCGATCAAAATGGAAATTTAATCGACTTTCGCGGCGAGGATATCACGATCCGTTTTCACATTCGAGAAGTGAAATAAATATTTTTTCCGGCATTTAAAAAATGAGCAAATATGTTAGTGTCAAATTAAATGTGTCTCAGGGACAGATCGAAAAAATAAAAAAATCAATGATGGAAGGAAAACCTGTGAGCATAAGGATTTCAAGAGACGATTTTAGCGGAAACGACGTTTTACTTGTAACAGAAAGCCAACATCGAAAAATTGTGGACGCTCTCCATCGTGGAGTTTTAGTCACCATTAAAATGAGCAAAACTCAAGTGGAACACAACGCAAATGTAAAAGGAGGATTTATTAGAGCTCTTTTACCTTTATTGGGAATGCTTGCAGCTCGAGCCGCTCCAGTGGTTGCTAATGGCTTATTAGGTGGGGTTGCCTCTTCGCTTGGATCCACTTGATCGATAAAATTGGAGGAAGGGGTGTCGTTTACGTCAAAAAAAATGGAAATGGAATGAAAATGGGGACTCAGAGAGGAAACGGATTGTTTTTAACACCCTGGGTCAAAGGAAGCTCAGTCAGAGATGGATTTTACGTCAAAAGCGGAAGAGGGTACGAACCCATCGGAGCTGGATTGCTTCTCGGGCCAAACTCCCCATCCTCAAGCGTCGCTTTTTTAAGTTTAATTTTGTAAAAAAAATTTTGGAGTTTAATGATTTTCTTGGCATAATAAAATGAATGGCAAAAATAGAAGTTTAAAAACACTTGACCGAATTGAATATTTAAGGAACAAAGGATTAGGATGGCGTGAGATGGAAATGTACAAATTAGTTCTCGAAGAAAAACAAGAACAGGAACAAGAACAAATAAAAAAAGAAATTTTTCGGGCAAGATTTAAACACCTTTACAACAATTAAAAAGTTTTTTTCATTACGCGTTATCACGTCATGAAAAAAAAATGTTTTGTCACCGGAATTTTTTTTTGAATTTTTTTTTTTTGTAATTTTTTTTTTTTTTTTGTAATTTTTTTTTTTTTGTAATATTTTTTTTTTTTTGTAATTTTTTTTTTTGTAATGTTTTTCTTTTGTAATTTTTTTTTTTTGAAATTTTTTTTGGAGTTTTTTTTTATGAAAAAATGATTTTGTCCCAGAAAATTTTCACCCCGCGATTATCAAAGTTTTCACAACTAAGATGAAAAAATGATTTTGTCCCAGAACTCTCCTTTTATAGTAGTCACTTCCAATATATTGAAAACTAAAGATAACAAAAAAAAAAAGTTCAAATCTTCGTGCAAACAAGTCACATAGATGAACAGTTTGACTTGGTGTGTGCAAACAAGTCAAACTGTTCATCTATGTGACTTGTTTGCACGAAGATTTGAACTTTTTTTTGGTAATAACTTGATTTCGCAAAAAGTTTAATAAAAAAATAATAGTGAAATCTACTTAGGTTGTTTCATGACCATTTTTTCAAAATGTGATATAATGAAAAGGCTGTTTATTCGGGTTAAGACTTTAAGAGAAAATAATGATCTTAGAGGAAACCTGAAAGCAACAGATAGGTTAAAATGATGTACAAAATAACATATTGAAGATAAAAAAAAAAAAGAAATCTATCATCTCTTCTATTGTTACCAAAGACACATCGCCAGATCATTTTGTTGCGCCCATCAAGATATCAGCGCTATTTTTTAAAAAAAGTTCTTCCAACTTCTGTTCCATCAATGTGAGCATTTTCTACCGCGGGCAGCATTGTCACTAAAGAAGGGCAACCTAAACACAACTACACACAACAGAAAAAGTTTTGAATATCAACAAAAACTATCAAAAACTGAGTTTTTAGGTATTCGTTCAAAATCTACCCCACCACCACCCTTTACTTTGAAGCCGACGTTACCTGCTCTGAATAATAAGTGCTCATAAAAGTTCTAAATTCATTTAAAAATTTGAAATTCATTTTGAATTTAATTAAAACTTTTAAAATACTTTATATTTAGGATAGCAAAAACGTAACGAAATACTTCCCGGAAGTTGTGTGAAATGTGCTTCTCTTATGTACGGATAAAGCGAATTAGATATTCTTAGATTGCCTATAACATTGCCAATATGGAATACATTTTTCGATTTTATTTAAAGGGTTTTTAAAGAAATTTAATGACTCTCTGATAGTTGAAACTTCGACATTTTTTTGAAAGTGCCGATGACATTGTACATTTGATCAATGGTCCTTAGATTAGTGGGTGTCTTTTTTACTAAAACAACTAGACTCATAATACTTCGATTTTCTATATTCGCCTTCCTCGCTATAAGTTCCTAGCCTCCAAGTGTTTTGATTAGTAGCGAGTAAAGTTAGAACGATCTAAAACATGTCTACGGTGTCACTGTATCTCACGATGGCTGTACTTCGTTTACCAATGATAAATACTTCTCACTGACAGAACACTTCGAGAAAATCGGGAAACAAACACATGTTCGAAAACAGTTAGACTGCATTGCTCATATACTTCATAATATTTTAAAGAGAGTAAGTGGCGAAGAAAAAAAAGTCAAACTGGCACCTCACTGCATCTTAAGCAGTCAAAGATAGCCCCGATGAGTGGTAGCCAGAGCTTGTGAGTCTCCTGCGAAATATGTGCGACCTAACAGTTAATGCTCATCAGTCAACAATGCTCAAACGGTGCCTTAGGAGGGTAGTTTCAAGAAACTGATATAATCCGCCCGAACCAGTTGGAACTCGAAGTGTGTCACCATAAAATCAGTCATGGAAATCATACCGGTACCTGCTCCTTCTTGCTGGGTGCTCAAGACAAGACCTTGATGCAACAGTACTACCAGGAAATGTTCAGAAATTGATTCCAACACCAGACGAGTTCGAAAAACTGGAGATCTTCAAACTCTTGAAAGAGATTCGACAGATCAGCAAAAAAATTAACCGCCAACAATGACCCCACCATTCATTTTTGGTTCCAAAACTTCACCATCTACAAGAATTAGTGGATCACAAGTGAAAAATTATTTAAAAAAAAGTATTAGTCAAAAGTTTAACTGGGTGTAGTCTTTTTTTGTTCAAGTTCCCAATGCACCATTAGAAGTGCCAATTGTCAAATCTTAGATTTAAAGCTGCTAATATTAATAAACGCTGCTTATGATCTGAAGTAATACAATCAGTTGCAACTAATAAAAAAAATGCGAGTAGTTTTGAATAATTGCGAACAGTTGCGAAAATGTAAATATTTGTAAATATCAGGATACAAACTCAGTAAAAATTGGTTAAAGTAGAAAAAATCTGACTATTTTCCTTTAAAGTCAGTCTTTTTTGTCCATAAAAGTCAGACTTTCCTCTTTTTTAGACCAATGCGCCAAGTTATTGAAAGCGAAGTTCTTGAAAGCCAATTTCGAAGGAGCTAATATTAGTCGCAAAAAATTTCTCAAGGATCCTGAAGAAGCTGTCAAGGAGTTTTTGTCAAGTTTGTTTGGAGAAAGTGGGGAGGACAACTCCAAGTTTGAATCATTCCTATCGACGACGACCTTCGGCACGAACAATTCGGAAGCTTCTCTCTGAGCTTTATCCATCCAAAGAAGCAGAAGAAGAGCGCGAATGAATTGAAAGGAAAACATTTTGAGACAGTCTCTGCATAGATGGGAAAACCATTGAATTAACTGGGTGGCAAAATGGAATGTCTATTCAATTCTTTTCAAGGCTGGCTTTGCAATCTTGAGCATTCCTGGAAGATTAGCATCCACAGAGCGTTTGCTCAGCACAGTCAGCCTGATATCACGAAGGGAAGACTTGCATAAATCCTCTGAAAGCTAAGAAATTACTCTTCAACAGTACCAACTACTCTCAGTTTAAAAAAAAATTGTTACCCAAATTCTGCTCACAAACCAAAATCTCTTCAATTACTGCACGTGAGAAGCAGAATGATAATATTGAGGAAACTCCTGGTGATGCAAGTAACGTTTTGGACATGCAACGCATTAAAGAAGGCAAAGAACTTCTCGTAAATAATTTTTAAACCTTGATTCTAATTGTTCGAAAAGTTCATCTCAAACTTGTATGCTTATTTTGTAATAAGGGGAAGGTAAAAACTCAAAAGATGATAAGTTTACTTCATTTTCATGGCAAGTCGTATGAAGTTTTAAAAATTTAAAAAATTTTTCAGAAACTTTTGAAACCCAGATATTGATGAAGCCAAATAGCAAAATTAAAAGTTTGCTGAAAATGTATAAAAAAGAGAGCAGAAAACCAGGAACGCGGAATTTTACCAACTTGATAATCCAACTGCATAAAAAAGAGAACATTTACTCCAGAAAGATGGAGATTTTTACAATCATCAGGTAGCAACAAATGATAGAGTTGGCAACTACACTACAATTGAAAATACAAATGAAATTCAAGCTAGAAAGCCAAAGTTAGTTAAACCGAAAATCAGTGATGGTGAACAAAATTTATACACTGAAGAAGAAAAACAAGGTTCTACCATTGGTTTTGAAATTTTAGAAGCTCCAACAATACCTGGATACAAATGAAGACACACAGTCTCAGAAATATGCAGGCTATATGTGCCTGCTATATCCTTTGAATAACTGAGCAATCTTTGCTTTGATTATTTACTTAGTACTTCCAGAATTTCTTCAGTTAGTCGAAAGTCAGTTGTCATTTGACTTTATTAGTAGCACATGGACTGATGTGTGGCTTTCTTGCCAGTTTTATAATCAGGATACGTGGGATTATCTGTGAAAAGTTTTTAAAGATCACTCAATAAAGACTTTTAGGGGCATTTGAGCCGATCCCAGTTTCAACTTAACAGTAAAATGTTTGTGCAGAGTTTCATTCAGAATTTTCTTCATTTGAGCAAAAGTAACATAAAACTTCTTTTAACAAATGAGCACTGAAAAAACAAGTTTATTTGTTTTTTTATTAAAAAACGCTATTTTATACATGTTAATTGTATTAAGGGATAATACTTTTAAAAAGTTGACACTTACATTGGTGTTTTCTGGTTTATTTTATATAAAAACTCTACGAAAAAACTTGAGAATAGGTTTTTAAAAAATGTCATTTCCCTACATAACAAGTTCCCTCTAAGCAATTAATCCATTTGTTTTTTGGCTTTCCTATGCAGCTCCGAAGTTATTAAAAATTCCGAAAATGGAACTTTTCTAGAATTATTTCCACAACACTTCCCGATTCTCAAAAAATAGTTCATAAAAGAAGGGAGCTTAAAAAAAACCAACAACTTCAAGCGCATAATCATATAACTTCAAGCGCATAATCATACAACTTCAAGCGCATAATCATACAACTTTAAGCGCATAATCATACAAACGAATCTGAAAGTTATTTCCTAGAACTTTGTGCAGCCCATGGAGCTTGAGTCTGCTGAATATTTTTCTCATTACTTTGTAAACTTCTGTTCGCTTCCAACTACTGTTGCTAATGTTGAGAGATCTCTTAGCGAATAAAGAGTTTTTCTGTCAAAACTTATATGCATACAAAATTAGTTAAAAAAGAATTCGTGAATTTGCAAGTTGTAGAATTTAAGGGTTTTTGGCGAGGAGGCTTATTTTTTCTAAAAGAACTGGATGCACTTGCGGAGAAGAAAGTACCAGGAGTCATATAACAGATGGCGAAGGGAAATTTTTACTCAAAAAAAACATGTTAAGTTAATTTCAATTCAAGATTTATTTTGTATTTAAGTATTTAGTGAATAAAATCAGGCGTTGTTAGTTTTTTTTATTTTGAAATCACTAGTTTGAAAGGAAGAAAGTTATTAAATTTAGGCGATTCAAATTAGTTTTTATCCAAATGTTAAAAGTATTTTTTATCCTTTTAGCTGAATATGTATTCATTATAAAACGATAAATAGCTGTCATAAAAACTTGCCTTTAAATAAATTCAATAAAATCAATTGAATTTATTTAAAGGCAAGTTTTTATGACAGCTATTAAATAAATCTTTAAAATTAAAATCAAGATTCAATTATAGTTTATCTATAATAAGCTCATTTTATTTTTAATTTTTTTTTTGTGAGGGAGAGGGGGAGAGAGATTAGGATGAGAGGGTAGGTTAAAAATTGGGGCTTAAAAGTACATATATCAGGGGGCACTGTCAATGGCCCTGTATGAATTATCTTTTTTTTATTATTATTAAAGTTAAAGGGACAAATATTTAAAACTTGAACTTTTCTCAAGCGTTCGCATTGCGATTAAATTCTATTTCAATATTAAAATGAGTTTTAGCTGTATTAAGTTTCATTTAAACCTGAAAATGTTTGAACTTTTTAATGCAAACATTTTCAGATAAAAGTTTTACTACTTTTATATTTCAAAAACTGTTAATTGCTAAGTGAAAAGTTTCTTTAACAAAACGTTTGTTAAAGCAACTTAGATGGTAATTTGATTTGATTTTCTTTTTTAATAAGAATTTAATAAATAGTTTTAAAAATATAAATAACTTCAATGCATAACTTTAGTTCAGTAATTAGCATTTTTTAATTGTTTCATCTAAGTGTTTTTGGAATATTGATGAAAAAAGATTTGCTTGCATCTACACACGATGTAGCATCTGTAAACAAGAAGTATATTCGAAATTCAGATACTATTGGTCAATTTTATCTTAATCATGATCTACATCTTGGAGTATGTAAAATACTTTATAAGAAAAAACATGATGTTAAAGACTATAGCGGCGCTTGCGATGATGATAATAAAAATGATTCTTTTGACAAAGGCACCAAATCTGAAGTTATAAATGATGATTGTGAAGATGATATTGACTACAATGATTTACTTAAGAACTCACGCAAGTTGATAAAATACGTCAAACTATCACGTGTTTGAAACCGATTTCAATCAAAAATGAAGGCTCTACTTAAAATTAAAGTTCATCTTGATGTAAAAACTCGCTGGAACACTATGCCAATAATGCTTGAGCCAGTAATAAAGAAGGAGATGGCAATTCGAGAAATTTTATTAGAATTTAAGGCAGGTTAAAGTTTAGTCAATAATGAAGACTAAAATGCTAAAAATACGCATTGCAACAAATAAGCCCACATCTACGGATGTTGAAAGACTATTCTCCGTGTACACCAACTTTTGTTCAAAAATAAGACCACGACTCTCAGATAAATCGTTATCAGCTAGCTTGTTTTTGAAATACTATTATAAAAAATAAAGTTTATGTTAGGATATAAGTTATTGAAAAATATTGTGCTCTCACCTGCTTAATGCAAGGAAGATAAGTGGTAATAATAAAAGGGTGGATGGTAGTGGTTGGGTGGTGGTTGGGTAGTGGCGCATTGGTGTGGTTGTGCAAATTTCAAAAAGGGTAAAACAGCTTTTAACAGCAGTTTTTAATAATTCTAAAACTATAAAACAGTTTTTTTAAAAACCACTGTTTTTCAGAAACCTTTGTTAAAAGTGATAGTAAAAATTAATTATTGTAAAGAAGCATGTTGAAAGTGATATTTATTATTTTATTACTGTATGTGGGTGTTGTTAAATGTGGTATTTGTAACTTAATTATTGTTATTATTGTTAATGGGCAATTTATTGGTGCGTGCTCTCCACAGACCTCTTTTTTATTATATATTCTGTTGGTGGAGAAGCATAGACACTCTTGCTTTTGTACTAGTTTAAAAATATATTGTCTCTCCAAACGTTCAGTTAATTTTAATCCTCGAGATTTTACATGGCGCCCGATGAAAAACTATGAAGAGTTACCGAATTAAATGATTAAAGAAAGAAGTTTATGAAGAGTTAAGTAAAATTTGAGTTATTGAACATTGAAGTAAGTGGAGTTTGTTATTTGTGATATTGTTTGGGAAGAATTTGATAGAATTAGAATTTAATTGTTGAAGGTGTTGATTGTGACGAAAATTTGATTTTATTCTGAGTAGTTGTGCATATTTATTTAAAAATGGCAGCCGCATTAGGAAGGAAAGTAGCGAGAAGGAGAGCGTTACGAGTAAGTTTTGGAAATTTGTTGAGCGAAATAAGAGAGGAATTAGAGAGTGAGGAGTTAAACTATACAAAATTAATAGGTTTAAAAAATAATTTAAGCGAGAATTATGAGAGATTAAACAATATTGATGAGGAAATATTAAATAATTTAGATCAAGAGGAAATTGAAAATGATGTTTTGGAGAGTGCGAAAATAGTTGAGTGTTATCATGAGTTGATGGCTGGAGTGACACTAAAATTAAAAAGTATAAAAATAAATGACTCAGATAAAGATTCTGTTAAAAGTTTAAATAAATCAAAGCGTATTTTACCTAAGTTAGAATTGCCAGTTTTTAATGGGAATCCCTTAGATTGGCAGGGTTTTTGGGATCAATTTAATCTATCAATTCATAGGCATGAAGGTTTAAATGATATAGATCGATTTAATTATCTAAAAAAATATTTGTCTGGACAAGCATTGGCTACTATTTCGGGACTTTCACTCAGTTCAGAAAATTATAAAGAGGCAATTGAAATCTTGACTAATAGATACGGGAATACACAAGTTTTAGTTTCTGCACATGGATTCTTTGTTAAAAATAAGGAAAATTAAAGATTTAAATGATCTAGAAGAATTAAGAAAACTTTATAATGATATAGAGAGCTGCGTACGTAATCTTAGATATCTAAAAATTGAAACAGCAAGTTACGGCTGTTTGTTAATTCCTATCCTTAAGGAGAAACTGCCTGATGAACTTTTGATTTTAATTTCTAGAAAATTTGCTGGAGAGTTGTGGACTTTAGATAGACTTTTACAATAGTACAATGAAGAACTACAAGCTAAAGAGTGTTGTGCCAAATATCTTTTAAAATCAAATTATTATAAAAATGAACATAAAAATTTCAAATACGATTCTTTAAACAAAAATGCACAGCAAAATTCTTCTTATAATTATAGAAATAAAAATAACTTTACAACATCAGGTTTTCATACACAAATTAGAAGAGCACCAGAACAAAGAATTTTACAATGTGTATATTAGGCCGGATCATAAAAATTAATTTTTTTTAGAATTTGTGAAAAGTGGCGTGAATAAGTGTTGTTTAATATTTACAAAAAAAATATTTCTAAAGAATTGATTATACTTTGCATTTTTAAGTTTTAAGGTTTTATATGCTAAGTATATTTACTTTAGTACATGCATTAACTGAAACATGCATTTAACCCTAATACTAGATATAATCCCAAGGTTATGAAATTGAACCAAACCTATACCTACCTAACTAAATTAACCGTAATGATATGATTAACTCCAACGCTATTATAACTTTATATTATTATATTATTATTATTTTATTATTCTATTTTTATATGATTGTTTATTAATTTCTGCTTTTATCAACTGATTGCAGAATTTCTCCGTCTCATCTTGTATTTTTAGAAGTTAACTGAAATTCTGATATTTTATAAAATTGTAAAACAATAATGATTTCAAGATCTAAAGCTTCAAAGAATCGTCATATACTTTTTGGAGAAGGTTGTGAATTACCCAACTTTTGCTTGCCAACCCACAAGCAAGTAGGCAAAGCATACTTGTCTGAGAAGAATTATGAAACTGAACCACTACAGTCTGTTTGTAAGAGACTAGCAGAGAAACTTTCTCAGATATGGATTAAAGCATCAGTTCCTACTATAAGTCTTCGAGGCATAGAATTACAGCTGGAGAAGTACATAGGCAATGTTCAGAAAGTGATTTGATCAAAGTCTGCAACAATCAAACAAGATGAAATAGAAAAAGATCTTGACACATTATTTGACATTTGTTCGTGTAAATGCAAAGAACTTTCGTCTTGTTGCTGTCCAATGGTTCTGAAGGTGCCAGCAATTGAGCTTGACTTCCTAACTGATCAACGCACTATACGTGTTGGCAGAATAGCTGGAATCGACAAGAAGGAATCCGCACGTGCTGAGAGGCATTTAAAAAGAAAATCTGTTTCATTATCAAAGGAAGAGACTGCAGTTAAGTGCGCCAGAGTTGTTAAAGCATCTGATAATGAATCAGATAATGAAACAGACAACAATTCTGACACCGAAACTTATTCCCCTTCCGTATCAGATGTCGATACCGAAGTCACATCTACTCGTCTGAAAAACCGTTGTTTAAAAAATATTGCTCTATAAGCAGATGGTTTTGGCATATCAGATAGAGCAGTTGCCACGATTGTATCAGCAATTCTGGTTGATTTTGGTATAGAACATATGGGGCCAGTGGATCGGAATAAAATTCGCAGAGAACGAAAACTACTGAGAACATCCTGTAAAAATGCTGATTGTAGAATTACTGGATTGTATTTTGATGGAAGGAAAGATCAGACTTTAAAACTTGAGGGGGATAGGCAGACTGTGATTTCTGAGGAACATATTTCCATTTTATCAGAGCCAAATTCAAAGTATGTTGATCATTGTACGCCAACAAGTGGATTCAATAATTGATACTGTTGACTGCACGAACCTTGTTTGTATTGGTTCTGAAACAACTAACGTTAATACTGGTTTAAACTATGGAGTTATACGCAGAATGGAAATTGAACTTGGTCGACCACTGCACTGGTCCATTTGTCTTTTACATCTGAACGAGCTTCCTTTGCGACATCTTTTTCTTTCCTTAGATGGTGCAACAACTAGACCCCATTCATTTAATGGACCAATTGGCAAGTCTATTTCAATGTCTGTTAAGAAACCCATTGTCAGCTTTGCCATACTTGTTGGTGAACCTATTATATGCAATAAGCAGTTGTTAAGCAGTGATCAACTGTACTTTTTCGAAATTGTTAATGCAGTGAAGACAGGTGTTGTACCAGATAGATTTAATTCTAGAACACCTGGGCGACTAAACCATGCAAGTTGGTTGACACTAGCAAACCGTGTTCTACGCCTCTATATATCTACTGAAGATCCATCAAATGAACTAATACTTTTGGCTAAATTTATTGTGAATTCATATGCGGTTGTTTAGTTTGACATTAAGAAACATTCAAACTGCTGGAATGCTGCTCCACACTATTATAAAATGATAGAAACATCACGATTTCTTCCTGTGCGTTATTGAATAATTGTTCAGCAAGTTTTGAAGCGCAATAGCTACCCGGCTCATATCGAGAGCATTATTCTGGCTATGCTCAAAGACAACCATCAAGTGATCCGTAAGCTTGCGTTGAAGAGAATTCTTCGTGCTCGTGAAAATGACATACCAAATCGAAAATTTCAACTCCCTGAGATACGATTTCAAGCGACTAGTTATGAAGAACTGATAGACTGGCAAACACAGCCCCGCTTGGAACCTGTTCTGACAAAACATATTCCAACTGTACAAATATTGGCATGGCTTTCGTCAGTTGAAGACATAGTTATTGGCATTGAGCCATTTCCATGTCACAATCAAAGTGTTGAACGTGTGATTAAAATTGTGACTGAATCACCATCTAAAGTTTATGTTCATGAAAATCGTGATGGCTATATTCGCGTTCAACTGGAGCGCCGCAAGTTGATGCCTCACTTTGACACAAAATCTGAATTTAAGAACATTTAAGTATAGTTTCTAATCAACGTTTGCTAATAATATATTGTTTTGACTGTTCAAATAATTTGAATTTTATTATAAATTCAATCAATAAATTATGTAACAAATGAGCGTTTTTAAGTTAATTTATTTGAAAACTTCAAAGGTAAAAATACAAAGTATAGCAAAGTAGTAGCGAAAAACGGTTTGCAGCATTGCATTCAGCGTATTTGAGAGCCAATTACTGGAAATTTCCGAAGAAATTTTCCAAATTTTTTAAAGTTTTGATCTGGCCTAGTGTATATTGTTCAGAAAACCATAAGCCTTCTCACTGTTTAAAAGTAACAAATTTAGATTCAAGAATTGAAATTCTAAAAAAGCAAAAGAGATGTTTCATCTGTTTAAAATTAGGTCATATATCAAAATTTTGTCATTCTAACTATTCATGTTTTCAATGCAATGGAAAACACCACATCTCTATTTGCAATATAAAGCAAACCCAGACTAGTGCAACTCTCGTAGGTGTGTCTGATAGCATTTTGCTACAGACAGCAAAGGCTAAGTTTTTTAATTCAGAGAGTGAGTGTGGAGTATTCAGAATATTATTTGATAGCGGTAGTCAGAGGTCTTATATTACCAAAGATGTATGTGAAAGATTGAAATTAAAAACTATAAGGAAAGAAGCTATAATAATAAAAACATTCGGTCAATTTAATAATTCCAGAGTTAAAAAGCTCGATGTTGTTCAACTTAAGGTAAAACATAGAAATGCTAATTTGTATGTGTATGTCGAGGCTCTATGTGTGCCAGTTTTTTGTAGCCCTTTGCAGAGGCAAGAGATATCTTAGAAAATCGAATAATTATTAGTAATGTTAGTTGTTGGACAGATTCTGAAGTGGCTTTGCATTGGATTAAAGGGAAGGAGAAAACTTGGAAACCTTGGGTGGAAAATCGTGTAGCTGTGATTAGGAAAGAGGTTGGGAGGAAGAAATGGAGGCATGTAGCAGGATTGGAGAACCCAGCAGATGTTCCAACTCGTAAGTTTTGTTTTAAGCTATTGAGTGATAGTTGGTTATCTGGACCTAAATTTTTATGTGAGGAGGAGGTTGAAGTAGGATTGTTTGATGGTGAGAATAGTTTGAATGTGGATGAAGTTCTGATTGAGTCGAAGGGTGTAGATAGGATAAATGAGAGTAGAGTAAATATGGTTGAGGCTGCAAGTAGTGGTAATATTGGTGTTCTGATAGATATTAAGAAGTTTAGCACATTGAACAGACTTATAATGGTAACTGGATATGTGAATAGATTTGCAAGTAATTTGATAAAAACAATTAAGAAGAACAATGGAATAATTAAAGAAAATATATTGACACTTGATGAATATGATATGGCATTTAATTTATGGTTATTAGTTGAACAGTTTTATTTACGAAATCAAGATAACTACAAGAAGCTAAGTTCATCCCTGAAGTTGTTTACTGACAAACAAAATATATTGCGATTAAAAGGACGATTTGGAAATTCGATACTGAGTTATAATGAAAAATATCCGATTATTTTACGTGATGGAATACATAGCTATTTTACAGTGTTAATTATTCGTGACGCCCATGAACGTGTTATGCATCATGGTATTGAAATGACATTAAGTCAAGTTAGAGCAAGGTTTTAGATTATTAAAGGAAGAAAAACTGTCAAGAATGTTCTGCGTAAGTGTGTTATTTGTAAGAAGATTAATGGAAGAACAATGCTGCCTCCCCAAACTCCTGACTTACCCGATTATCGTGTTAATGTTTCTATGTTTTCGTTTCAAGCTGTTGGCATAGATTTTGCTGGACCCTTATATGTAAAAAGTTATTTAAAAACTGATGCGGTATCTAAGGTTTACGTTTTGATTTTGACCTGTGCCTCTAGTCGTGCTGCTCATCTGGAATTAACTCCTGACATGAAGATCCCTGCTTTCCTACGAGCACTCAAATGCTTTATTGCACGCAGGGGCATACCTGATAGCATTACTTGTGACAATTTTAAAATATTTAAATCGGTTGAAGTAAAAATGTTTTGTTTAAATAATAAGATTATTCAAAAATTTATACTACCTGCTTCCCCTTGGTGGGGAGGATTTTTGGAAAGATTGGTACGATCAATTAAGATACCACTATTGAAGGTTATGGGAAAATCACTCGTTACTTATGAAGAACTGCAAACAGTTTTATGCGATATTGAATCTGTAATTAATAGTAGACCACTTGTCTACATGAGTGAAGATGATAATGAAGAAGCGCTTACTCCCTTTCACTTGATGTATGGACGAAATATATTAAGGAATAATGTGGAATCAAATTTATGTTTTGATATGGTTAATATCAAGAAACGTGCCATCTACTTAAAGAACTTAATTAATAATTATCGAAAGCGTTTTTTGAATGAATTAAAACAACAACATTTATATAATAAGTTTAATGATAATAAACAAGAAAAGGTACTAAAAGTAAATGATATTATGTTAATTAATGACAAAGATATGACACCTCGAAGTCAGTGGAGAATGGCAAGAGTTGTGGAAGTTATTGAAGGAAAAGACAAAGCGATTCGTGGAGCTAAATTAAAGATTATATCGAATAAAGGAACATCCAAGATATGTTTCCGACCGGTCCAAAAATTAAATTCCTCTGGAGATCGATATTGAACAAGATAACAAAGATAAAGATAGTTCGAAGAAAAATGTCTGTGCAGTTGAAACCGAGATTGGGCAGAATGATGCGGCGCTCAGGTCAATTAATAAACGTCCAACCCGACAGGCAGCACTTGATGGACAATATCTAAGACAATTAAAAGAAAAATATTGTTGACAAGTCAACAGGGGGGAGTGTGTTAAAAGTGATAGTAAAAATTAATTATTGTAAAGAAGCATGTTGAAAGTGATATTTATTATTTTATTACTGTATGTGGGTGTTGTTAAATGTGGTATTTGTAACTTAATTATTGTTATTATTGTTAATGGGCAATTTATTGGTGCGTGCTCTCCACAGACCTCTTTTTTATTATATATTCTGTTGGTGGAGAAGCATAGACACTCTTGCATTTGTACTAGTTTAAAAATATATTGTCTCTCCAAACGTTCAGTTATTTTTAATCCTCGAGATTTTACAACCTTTTTAAAATGATTAATTCCCTTGAGACCATTGAACTCCTCTAGAAAGTTATAAGTTATGGAAAGAGGAGGACATCATGACACAACTACACGTACAAATTTAACCACTTGATATTATGTAATACCATTTAAAGTAAGATGGTATTATACAATGTCATAACGTAGACTTTACCGAATGAGTCAATATCGACAGGTGAATGGTATACTTAATGTTAATTAGACAGAAAAAATAGCCATATATAGATATCATTGTTTCATTTTGCTATCAGTTTAGAAAAAAAAACATCCAAAAATATACAAACTAATTTTAAATGTTGCAGAATGCAAGCAGTTTTAGCTAGAGAATGTGAGTAGTACTAGTTGAAAAAATATTCGAGATTGCTGTGATCATCTATAAAAGTCTAAAATAAAATGAAAATAATTTAAATTGGAAACTAGTTAAAAAAAAAAAAGAAAATCACTCAACGTAATGAATTTTATCCAAAGATATTTATGAAAAGAAATGATAACAAAACATTTATTGCGAATTAAAGTTTTAATTGAGAAATTTATTTTTAAGTGATAAATAGACTATACCTAAATGCAAGTATTATGCATAATTGCAAAGTTAAAATCAAATACAATCCAAAATGACTCAAAGCAATATAATTGGCTAAATAAGAAAAAAAGATGTTACTAAAAATAAGTTTTATACAAAATTATGCCATAGTTTACCTATACTATAGAATAATTAGCTCAGTTAAGCAAAATATAAAAAAATGTTAAGCAAAATTTCTAAAATGAATTAACGTAAAAATGTGCGCAGTAACTCACTAAAATATTTAACCGTAAAGTTGATAAGGTTTGTAAAACTCTTGTGAACATCGTATAAAGTATTATATTTTACTTGTTGAGTGGATTAAACTGACAACAAATTATGCCATAGTTTACCTATACTATAGAATGATTAGCTCAGTTAAGCAAAATATAAAAAAATGTTAAGCAAAATTTCTAAAATGAATTAACGTAAAAATGTGCGCAGTAACTCACTAAAATATTTAACCGTTAAGTTGATAAGGTTTGTAAAACTCTTGTGAACATCGTATAAAATATTATATTTTACTTGTTGAGTGGATTAAACTGACAACAAATTTTTTGTAAAAAGTTTAAGTTGCTACCAAATGAAAAATCTTTTTTAAAATGTTTCTACCCAAAGTGTGCCACTGGCAACAAAATTTTCCTTTAGGAACTTTTTAGAAAACTATGTATGTATGTATGTATGTATGTATGTATGTATGTATGTATGTATGTATGTATGTATGTATGTATGTATGTATGTATGTATGTATGTATGTATGTATGTATGTATGTATGTATGTATGTATGTATGTATGTATGTATGTATGTATGTATGTATGTATGTATGTATGTATGTATGTATGTATGTATGTATGTATGTATGTATGTATGTATGTATGTATGTATGTATGTATGTATGTATGTATGTATGTATGTATGTATGTATGAATGTATGTATGTATGTATGTATGTATGTATGTATGTATGTATGTATGTATGTATGTATGTATGTATGTATGTATGTATGTATGTATGTATGTATGTATGTATGTATGTATGTATGTATGTATGTACATATATATATACATTCTGGTAGTTACTATAATTAGCCTAATAATAACTTTATAAGTTAATCACTTGATGATAAAACTCTGTCTTTTTCACGCACTATTTTTCTAAGATTTTAAAAAACGTATAGCAGCCATTCTCTGTGTGCGATATGAATTTTTCTTGATATTGTAAATTATGCTTATCTTTGTCTTCAAGCGTTTGATTAGTGTAGTTTTATTGCGGACTTGATGTTATTAAAGATTGCGAACCTCCTATGCGTTATTAAAAATAAGTTAATACATGATATTCTTCTGATGTAAGCTATGATATATAGATATGAAATTATTAATTGAATTGTATATTATGTATCTATTTTAATAATATACCATTATTGTTAAATTCATGTTTAATAATAATGGAATATAACTAAAATAGATGCAATATATATAATTTATATATTGTATCTTCTTTTGTTATATACCATATGTTTAACTGCATACAAGCTATAAACAAAGCGACAATAATTTTACATAATCGATAATAAGAGTTTTAGAAACTTTACTTATTCATAATATAAAATTATTGTAATTTTAACTTTTTTGGTTATTTTCGTTTTATTGATTGTTTGCATGTATAATATATATATATATATATATATATATATATATATATATATATATATATATATATATATATATATATATATATATATATATATATATATATATATATATATATATATATACATACATAAAATATCATTAATGAAAAATAATTCAATTGTCAACAAACTATTTGTTAAGATACAAATTGATTTGTTATGTAAATTTATGAATAGTTCACTCAGTCATTATTTCTCATCATTTTTATATTATTAATCTGCAAAATTAACGGAAAAGCCAGCTGACTAAATCCATAGTACAAAAAAAGAATATTTTTTGTCTGAGTTACTGTAACTCGATAATTAAGATTTCAAATCTAACTCTTGTTAAGCTATCTTCCAACCTTTTTTTTTAAGAAGACCACACATATATTGGTAAGCTGACATTTTTTATAAAACCAATGTCTATTGAAAAGCCATGCCATAACTAGAGAAACACTGATTATGCTTTACAATCATTAATTAAATTTGACAAAAACTAGGAGATTTATCTCGAAAAATAGTTTTATTATTGCACGTATAGTAAGATGTATTGTTAACAAAATCGTATATACATTAGGAATATACAAGCCTGCAAAATCTAAGTTGCTCTAAACGCTGCATAATGCAGGTCCTTTCTTTTTACTATGCTACACTAAAAATATTTAACTCGATAAGCCCGCTTGTAATCCACATCAGGAACATTGTGCTGCAGAGTTCAACTAAAGTCAATTTGCGTTCCAGCTGACCATTAGCCTATGTAGCGTTTTTCCATAACTAAAACATCTTAGAGAAATCTTTCAACAAACTCATTACTGACACTATCAATAATAATGCAAGAAAAAAGTAAATGTCTGATACCAGAAAAAGGAAATTAAGAGATATAGCGCACCAAAGAGCTTCGTATGATTGCTGTAATTCTCAAACAATTCCATGATGTTCCTAGAAAATTGGTTACCAAGAAAAACTTTGAAAATGAAATTGAATGCCTTCAAAGGATCCAATTAAATGTTATTCGAAGAGTGCTTGTAGCTATCTCTTTAAGTAGCTTCCATTAAGGTCTTACAAAACTTCTCTCTTTGATTTTTGCGGAAAGTATTAGTGCAAACATCTTTCTAGACAAAACAGGTGGTGCACATAGAGAGCACCAATTACTAGATAAAACAATTATAGGGTTATAACTAAAGAGCACTAATAGCTAGATAAAACAAATATTGGGTTATTTTGGGTTATATTTAAAAAATGGAATGTCAGGGTTAGTGCAGAGACAAGTAACGAGCAGGAGTTTGTAACATTACTTTCGGCTATATATAGGGTACTTAGGAAAGTGTTCGAGGGAATGAAAAATTGGTGGGTAATAAGTAAAAATGGGCTTCACATTTGAAAGCAGCGTAACCAACAAAATATTAAGCATTCACAGCATTACACATGGCACTAGCTTCTATAAAACATTTGAAGCAGCACAAAGTTATTGAGTTTTTATTCAGTGATGAATAAATATTACGTTCGCTACTCTTTCTGTAGTTAAATGTTTTTCTAATTTAGACGAATAGTAAATCAGAGCTGAAGATACTTCAAGAGATTCTCTACCACTTAGTTTCCAACCAGGTATAAATAAAAATTTCATCTTAATTTTGCTGTTCATGAATTATTACCTTACTTGAGTTTTTTTGGTTGTTGTACAGTAATATAAACAGAATGTCATGTAAATTGTTTGATTCAATTATACAGAGTAGTTTTTTCTTTTAAAACTCCTTTCAAATATTTTTATAAACATACTCTGTGAATCATCTAACAAAATTAACTGAAGAATAAAAAAAATTACTAAAATACCTTTGCTTGACTTAGGCTGCTGAACAGATGGTTGTTCTTAAAAATTATAAAAAAAAGTTAAGTAAAACAAAAATCTACACTGAATTATGTCCTATTTAAACTTGTATAAAAAACATCAATCCGTTAATGAAAAAAGTCTCACCTATGCTTGCAAAAAGCCTAAAGTAAGAAATATTATAACAAATAAAAGAAAGATTTGTTATTAATTATAGTAAAAAGGATAAAAAAAATTTTTTTAGTCATTTTTTATATAATCAGGATTGGGTTTGACTGAAGTGAATAGTTTTTCAGCAATTTTAAGATTACTTTTAAATAATCCATAGCATGAAAAGTAAATAAGCGTTAAAGGATTTTATATTTAGGTCATAAGAGAAGTTGTTAAGGAATATTAAGATAACCTAGTTTTACCTGTGAAAAGTTTTTTATTTATTCCTTAACATAAATTGTAAAACTTGTAAATGGATTTAGCTGTATACTGGGCTTTTAATCGCTGTTATAAAATGGTTATCACTACGAAGGCTGATTAAAGAGCATCAAAAACTAAAGACTTTGGCATAGTAAATGCGGTGCATACACCAAGAAGCTTGGAATATATGAAATATTCTAATGAGAGAGAAAAGTGAAGTGTAATAAAATCAAAAGTACCAAAATGTAAAGATTTATCCTCACGTCTTAAAAAGGTTTCTCTTTGCACAACTTGCAGCCCATAACAAAGAATTAAAGTATGGTACTTGAGAAATTAGAAGTTGAATCATTGTGAACCCAGCTAAAACAAAACGTTCAAGAAACGTTCGTAGAACGTTATAATCGGTCAGGGACGTTCTAAGTACGTTCTAAGAACGTTTCCAACGTTTTTCGAACGTACTTGAACGTTTTGTGTTAGGTGGGAAGTTTTTATTTTTGAGACAACGGGAAAAATCACCTTTGGCCTTTAATATCTTGAGAATAGTTTGAGGAACTTTCCTTATGTTTATTTACCAAATTTTAAGACCGTTCAAAAGACCATTCTCAAAACAATGCTTTAAAAACTTTAATATTTGATTTTTTTCCTTTAAAGGATAAAAGTCAAATATTAAAGTTTTTATAGCATTAATTTGAGAATGGTCTTTTGAACGGTCCTAATATTGGACCGTTATTAATATTTGATATTTATCCTTTAAAGTATTAAGATTAAAAAAGCGAAGCCCTAAGAATGAAAAGTGGAAATATAACAACCAAGTAACAAAAAGAAAGAAAAAAATAGCGTCAAAATGCCATTAAAACTTCATTACCAAAAAGACTGATTTGCTTTTTAAATCCAAATCTACCTAATATTTTTGAAGGTGGGGAAAACATATATCTTTAGAATTTAGTTGCTAGCACTCATCAATACTGCATGAATCTGACTATAGCATAAAATTCTCCGCCCTCCAAATCCGTTATAACTTCATTCCATGTAATATATTCTTTTAACATTCAGATAAATTTCTTAAAATCTTTTTTTGTAGGAACAATGAAAAAAATATATCACTAATTTTATCTTGTGTAATTTTTTAAATAACTAATTGTTTTGGAGCGAAGAGGCATTAAATGATTGTACATAATTGTTCTACCAAACAATTGGTAGTCTGCTTTGGTGAATATCATAATATAAAGCTTAGATTCCTGATTTCAACTCTTAGGAATCTGGAATACATTATGTTAATTACTTTGATTATTTTTAAAGCACAGTTTAACAGCCGCCCAACGCTTTTACAAAAAGATTTACCTTGCATGGAAGAAAAATATACCAATTAAGCATTTAGATCAAAAATATAAAACTTATTTAAAGATTCTAAATTGTCCAACAAATTCATTCAAAAAGTAACACTTGATTTAATAGAAAGATTGTTTTGATTTAACCAGTTACAATTTCTTGAATTTTAGCTAGAAGGTAACTATTAGCTAGAAGGTAACCGAAATGGATTTGACTTTCAGTGTATTGTATGGCCATATGGCTCTTTTTCTGATTGCATAATTGAAAAATATAAGAATAAACAGTTTTGTTTCTATAAGAAAAGAACTTTAGTGGACAGTATTCAAAAAGTTTAAATTAATGACTATTTTTTTAGCACTTGAAATATAACATTATTGAAAGAGAAAATGATTTTCCATAGCAAGATATAATTTTAAATTAACATCCACAATCCTGGATTAGCTAACCATGTCAATTTATGGCTGTACAACTTTTAGCCTTAGCACATTTAGAGAAAAAAGATCATGTTCAAAAGTACCTTCACAATCAAAAATTTCACATTGTTCATATTGTTCTAACGGGCTTCCATCACAATTTCCTCCAAAAGTAAATTGAGTACAAGAACGTTTTCTTGACCTCCGAGGGATACTTTCTATGATTACACAGTCTTTGGTGCATTTTGACCAAGTTTCCCATTCAGTTACTTTTCCTAAAAAAATAAACCTATTTCAAATAGCTCTTAAGTAACGCTGATAAATATCGCCGGAATTCTCACGCTGCTATAAAAATTTTAAAGCTTTTTAAAATTAAAAACCTAAGGTTTCCAAATTTGAAAATTTTTTCATTGATTTGCTGCACATCTAATTTTAAATGTAAACCAGCGTTAATCATTCCTTAAAAATACTTAAATGTTTTGTTTATTCTTTTCATGAGAGAGATTTAAAAACCTTAGTCATTAAATATCCTATTTGTTTACATTGACAAAAAGAAGTTAAAAAAGTAAAGAATCATACCTTGGCATGCAACCAAACTATTACAAGTTCTAGTTTCTCGGGCATTTCCATCACAGCCCCCACCCAAACTATCGCCAGTGCATAATCTCGCTCTATACTGAGTTGGTGAATATTTAATTTTACTTTGACAGGTCTCTGAACATTCACTCCATTTTCCCCATTCGCTGTACGTACCTAAAATATTCCGATTTAATAAACTAAATACTTTTTTCATTAAAAAAGAGACGAATTAGGTATGAAATAGGAACGCATTAAACTAAAAAACACAAAAATACACATTTAAAAGCAGTTACTTTTTAACTTACTTAGAGATTTTAAAAAGCAGTTACTTAGGTTTTAAAAAGTTTAGGAGAATAGAAATCTACTTAGCCAAAACAGATAACTAAAATTGAAAAATTAACTTGTACTTCTTCTTAAAAATAGACAAAAAGTTCTCATTGAAAGTTTTTGAAAAACGTGAACAAAAAGGACACGTTTATTGTTTCAAATATAAAACTGAAAAAATGATTTAGAGGAATCTTATTCAAAGTAAAAGACATCTTACCTTTGCAAGGTACTCTGCCGGAGCACGGTTCCTCTTCCGATCTTGTAAATCCAACACATCCAGTAAAACTAGGATCGTATGTTGAAAAACCAACACAAGTTCTCGTCCGACTATGCGTAGTAGTTGATACATCAGCACACAGTGATGGGCAAGGACTCCAGTTGCTCCATTCCAAGATATTTCCTAGAAATATATGTTTAGACATAAATACACTTGCCAAGTTGATTTACATCCGCAAATATAACTTATGACTGCATAATAAACATTTCTTCCATTGTATTTATACCTTACTCATCTCACCCACTTACTCAAAAGTTGTAATAATCTAACCGTGAGGCTAAAGTTCTCATATTTACTATTACTAATCTAATATTTCATTATCAGTAATCAAATAAAAACTTGCTTTTTATAAACAAAGGAACATTTGGAATGATTACCCAGCTAACATAAAACGTTCAAGTAAGTTCGAAGAACGTTGGAATTGTTCTTAGAACGTTATTCGAACGTCCTCGACCGTTTCTAACATTCTACGAACGTTTCTTGAACGTTTTATGTTAGCTGGGTAGATGTTTCCAGCGATTCCGAGTGTAGAAAACTAGTAATTGGAGTGAGAAGTGTAGTGATCAACAGCAAAACAGTGCTATGAAGTTTTATTTTTGTTCTTTAAGTATTAAAAAAAAATATGATACAATTGATGATGTTCTAACGATGTTCCCTTACAAAATATTGAATGTCATTAAATAATTGAATTATTATATTTCAAATATAGTATTGCTTTTTATGGTTTTGTTTACAAAAAGTTGATTTAATTGCGGGATATGAATTGTTTCTAAATTTTTGCAGAGAGGCCTATTTAAAAAAAAAAAAAAGATCCTTAAGTCAAGTTTGAGTATGTCAAGTCAAACTTCGGCTTGAGCGAATGCCTAAACAAAACTTGAAAATTTCAAGCTCGTGTTTGAGTAAGTTGAACTTGAAAAACAAGCAAGATGACGAATTCGAGGAGTTTATCGGAAAATATACTTAGAAACCAATATCGGTAATGCATTTTTTTCAAGGGAAAAATCTTTCCCTGAAACAAACTCACCTAATGATAATTGTTTAATATACGATTAAATAAAAAGTCAATAACATAGTTAAAAAAACAAAACAAAACAGTCCTGTTAAGTATTTTTCATTAAAAAAAAAAATTCTTCTAGGTAATTTCAGTTCAAAATCCTAAGTTGTTGGTTATTTATACTACACTTAAGTGATTAAGGCAAGTTTAAATTAAAATACAAGGAAACGTTCTAGTAAATAAAGAATCCTATTTTGAAATCTTTTCGGGATGATGCTGCACCACAATATACATATATATATATATATATATATATATATATATATATATATATATATATATATATATATATATATATATAATAAAGTCACAAAAGAAAACATTTAAAATACCATTGAAAAAAAAGTTTTAACGTAAAACAAAATATCAAAATATCAATAATAAAAAATATTCAAAAAAGCAATATAACGAAATTTATAATCTCGATAAAGAACTAATGCAAAAACGAATAGAATCAGCTAAAATAAAAATAAACAATTCCCAGCAAATGCAACAACACAAACAAATACAAAACGAAATTAAAATGGAAACTTACCCAAAAAAATTCTCACAGTAATAAGTTTTAAAAAAAACAATTCAACAGAAATAGTCTATTAGAAATACCATTTTTAAACAACATCAGATTTAGTTTTTTTTTTGGAATGTTTAATTTATTACTTTATTTTTTAGTGAAATTGTTTTTTTATATATAATACCAATTTAAAATAAAAAATGTAATTCTTTTAAAAACTTTCCACTATAAACATTTGCAAATACTGTTTTTATTATTAGAATTTTATCTATGATTCGACACTTACATAAAAATTAAAAAATCACTCCACAGTTTGATTTCTCTTTGTTTCTCCAAAGAAATTTCTTGTGAATGCTTTAGCTCATTCTTCTTCATTGCTATTTTGTATTTTTTTGCCTTCCCAATAACCATTTTATAGAAGGGAAATAGTGTGAAGCACAAAACAGAGTATTACTAAAACTATGGAAGCTCCCAGTTTTATCTGCAAGGGAATGTTGACTCAAGAAAATTGTTTTTTTAATATCCCAAAACAACATTTAACTGACATGCGTGTACTTCACAAGTTGCAATTCCATCGGATTTTATATTCCTTTTTTGGGTTAGAAAAAGGTGTTAATAAATATAACATATTGTTGTGTCATTAAATATTATAAGGATAGTGTGAGGAGGGAAAATGAGAATATTATAAATATCATTATATATTCTCGTTTTATCTGTTCTTTCGAATTCTTTTACAGACAATGGTATTCTTTATCAAAAAGAATACCATTGTCTGTAAAAGAATTCGAAAGAACAGATAAAATGCGGACAGATAAAATGGAGCGATCGAGAAAATCTAAGAGAAGAGTGGGGATGAGAAGAGATTTTTTTTGGTCTCTTTGGAGAGATTTTTTTAGGGTAGATTTTGATGAAGTGTTTTATTTTAAAAAGAGTTTTGAAGATGTGTTAAGAAAAAGCTTTAGGAGGTTACATGAGAAATGAATTTAAAAGAATTTTAAGAGATTTTAAAGAGATTTTAATGAAAAGAATTTATGGAGAATTTCAAAAGCAGCTTATGAAAAGGATTGGTAAAGAAATATATTTGAGAAACTTTACATATATATATGCGATATTATATCTATTGTTATTTGTATGAGTTAATAATAAGAGAATATGTTGAAGGTAAATAATTGAAAATATTGATTGAGAAAAATAAGTAAGAGGAAAATACCCAATCGTAAGTATTTTTATTTTTGTCTGGATTTTGGTTAAAGCAATATTATTATTAATAGTTTTATTATTGTTATTAAATTGTCTGATGTTCCTATTGCACTTCTACCATTTCTGAGTTATACACTGACAGTCTTACCTCACATTCTATCACTATATTTGTGCTCCTCTCACACTCAAGCCGCTGTTGTCATTATAGCTGTCTCCCTCTATCCATCATTGCTATAACCATGTTTTAATCATCACATTAATCATAAAAACATAAAAATAAATTTAACAAAACCCCCGTCCTCACAATAACCAGAATCACCTATAACATGAGCTTGTTGGCAAGCATCTAAAACTTGTTTAATAACTGAGTTAGTAAAAACTCGTGAATCAATAACACTTCCAGGCGTTTGAACATTAGCATATAACATTTCTTTTGAAGCTCCTGAAATTAGTTAGCAATTCAAAGAAAAAAATCCCTTTCCCTTTTGATAAATTTCTGCGTTTTTTTCCACCGGATTTATTATAGGAATATGTGCTCCATCCATCCTAGGAATCTTTGAATTCAGTAAAATCTAAGCAATAGTTGACAAATATAAATATTTTCTTTATAAAAGAAAATTTTAAAGTTTATAGGAAATAGCGAAATGCGAATGAAAACTTATAATGAAAACTTATAATGAACTTATAATGAAATAATAAACATATAATGAAAACTTATAATCTCCTTCGCTGAATTATGAAAGACTCAGCTTCCGTTGGAAACTGTATATTCTGATATCTTTTGTTGGCAATTTGAATAGAAATCTTTTTTAATACTCGACAAGTTGAATGGTTAACTTTAAGCTGCTCAAAATCACCTATCACTCTCTAATATACTTAATTAGATCAGACCATACAAGTTTAAGTATAAAGTACTTTATTTATTGTTACTTGAGTAAGGGAACCTGTTGTGCCTCTGACCGCTTTTGCTTCATGGCGTTTTTTGTCTATGCTATTAAGGTGGTAACCTTAATAGCATAGACAAAAAACGCCATGAAGCAAAAGCGGTCAGAGGCACAACAGGTTCCCTTACACCAATAAAAGTTAAAAAAAAGAAATTTTTTTTACTTTCATTGTTAAACTAATATAATCATCGCAGGTTTCGAATTTTTAGTTGATTTAACTAAACAAAAAAACTTCACATGTTAAATCTTGTTTATAATGTGTCGGTATAAAATGTATTTTATTTTCCCCCCTTGCAACGCTTTGTTTATTCCGTTGTTATGCGCTTCAGAATCAAGTTAAACCACAAAAAAGCCATAAAATACTTATCTTGTCAACTCTTTTAAGTGCGAAGTTGTAGAATGCAACGACTTCTTGCTAATTTGTTTATTATAATGGCTTTATTGACGTAATTCGCTTCTTGTTTTAAGCTGCATTCAAACTTTATTATTTATGCTATGGTATATCTTTTATCTTTTTAAAATAAAAATAAAATGGGTGGATCAAAGAGAAAACAATTATCAAACAGAATATATAATAATAAAAAGCAAAATTTCGTAGAAATAGATATACAAAGATTTCTTCTTCAGAAACTAAAACTTTATCTTTTGTTGAATCTGTTACACATTCTGCTTCTTCAAAAAAATTAAATATTGCTGATAGAGATTTTCAAGATTTTCAAAGCACAGATTTTAACTTTGTTTTGAACTTTAGTCTGTTGGAAAACATTATATTGCTACTGAAATGCCCGAATTTGTGTGAAGATAATGTTTATTTAATGTTTGATTTCTCCAAAAAGTTCGGGTTAAGTATTGGTTTAAAAATATGTTGTAACAGCTGCAATTGGAAAACTGAGTTTTTTTCATCTGCTACATTTTTAAAAAAAAATTTAATCGTACAACAAGAGCCTAGTAAAAGCAAAAGTAGTGGACAAAACCATTTGATATTAATCAGGTTTCATTGTGGCTTTTCATGAAATGGGTAAAGGGTTATCATCATTAGAGAAGTTTTATGGAATAATGAATATGAAGCCACCTATGAACAAAAAAAGCTTCAATAAAACTTTATATAACCTGTTAGATGTTTATCAAAAATTAGTTTACCAGAGCATGAAAAATGCTGCTGATGAATTAATCCCTTCAGTTGAAACATCAAGAGACGTTATGTGTAGCTTTGATGGTTCATGGCAAAAGCGTGATTTTACTTCAAATAACGGAGTTGTTTCTGCAATTTCTGTTGAAAGTGGTAAATGTATTGATTTTCAAATAGAAACAAAAACAAGTAAATTATGTTCAATATGGAAGTTAAAAAAATACACGTATCCAGTTGAATATGAAGAAAGTTCCAGTCATCACATTACCAAAAGTGTAAAATTAGTCATATTGGATCATCATTAGCTATGGAATCAAGTGGTGTTTTAAAACTTTTCCATCGTTCTAAAAAAAACAATTTAAGGTATACCACACATCTTGGTGACGGAGATAGTAGTTCATATACCAGTGTTGTTGCTGCTAAACCTTATGGACATAATGTAGAAATTAAAAAAGCAGAGTGCATTGGTCAAATTCAAAAACGAGTTGGTACGCGTTTAAGAAACTTAAAAAAAAACAGCAAAGAAATTTAAAGTGATGGTAAAAAACTAGGAGGAGCAGGTCGTTTGACAGAAAATGCTATTAACACATTGCAAAATTACTATGGCAATGCAATCAGACAGAACATTGGTAATTTATATGCAATGAAAAAAAGTGTAGCAGCTGTTCTTTTTCACTGTTCTGAAAGTTATGACAATGAAACACGCCATCAATTTTGTTTGCGCACTAAGGATTCTTGGTGCAAATTCCAGGCTGATAAAGTAACTGGAAAAAAAAACATACAAAGAAAATATTTGTATTCCTGCTGCTATTCGAGATTTTGTAAAACTAATATTTATTGATCTTAGAAGTGATATTCTTTTAGAAAGGTGTTTGCACGGTAAAACCTAATAAATCCTTGAATAGATTGATTTGGAATTGGTGTCCCAAAGATATATTTGTTGATAGAACTGCTTTATGTGTTGGAGTAGCATCAGCTGTCCTATACTTTAATAATGGACTGCAATTTTTAGAGATGTTATTTGATTAGCTTAAAATAACGGTAGGTTGCAATCTACATAACTTTTGCTTTATAAACGACTCAAGAGCATTTCTAAAGCAGAAAAAAAATGCACAAGTATAGTAAAACTAAGACGCAAGAAATTAAGAGCTATACAAACAGGTTTTCGTGATCAAAACGAAACTTTAGAAGGTACAGTTTATGGAAGTGGGGAGTTTTGAACAACTTTTTTTTGTTTTTATTTTTTAATTGAATTTTTCTCAAAATCATGTTTTATAGCCTGGCGACAGAGATACTTTTCAAACAGATAACCGATTTGATCTGAAATTTGGCATACTTTTTTGTAACATGTATTTGCAACCTCTACTAGAATTATGTTTACAGCTAATTGCGTTCTACTTTTGTGAGTGATTTTGTGTTCTCAAATAACACCAAAACTTCCATATATGACTAAAATGCATATACTTTGACTTTTTTTGATCACAACCCAAAGCTTTTAGTGTATGTTGTAATTGCATATGTAAAGGATCACAAGGCAAAATTTCAGTTCAAATTTATTTACTATTGCTGAAAAAACCCTGTCGCCAGTTATTCATTTTTAGGGTTTTGTCTATCAATAATTATGCGCATAATTAATTTTTTCAAATTTTAAAATTTTTACTATTATTTTAGTCATATAATATATGTTATGCACTATTAAAAATTGAAAAAAAAGTTGAAATACAAAATTTTTTTTAATGGTATACGACAACTTTAAATCAATTTAAACCATTCGATGTTTTTCTTATTCTCTGTTTGGCGCAAAAATTATACTTTTGACTTTTTTCTCAATAGGCCAAGAGGTATCATTTTTAGCGTTTTAAAAAATTAGTTAAATAATCAATGGAATAATATAGACGTTGTGCCTTTGACCGAGGTATATTGTTTCTTTGATCATTATGTTATTACTAAAAAGTTATAAATTTTTTGGACTTTATTGACATGATATAGCTTCGCCATGTACTACAAAGAAGCTTCTGGCCAACAACATATCAATAAAAGCTAACAATCATTATGTAACCAATCAAAATTTTCTAAAATAAATCAAAAAAATCAATTCTTGCAATCTTGGAAAGATTTGTGTACCAAGGGTCATTTTGCATCTAAGGCAATCCCACTTTATTTTTAAAATATAAAGTTTTATTAGGAGGTTAACTTATTTTTGAGGGTTTTTTAAAATGTTAAATTTAAATTTGATTTTACGTTTGAAATTATAAATAAGCACCTAATCTTGAAAATTTAGCTCAATTTATTTAGAAAGTTTGAACAAAAGTTTAATTTTTTTTAACCAAAAATGACCAGTTTTGAGCCATCAAAAGATCATATACGGCATTCGCTGCTTTTATTGTTTAATCAAAAGAAATCTACAGCTGAAAGTCATCGTTTGGTTGCAGAAACTTATGAAGAGCATACAGCATATGTTGAAACATGCGAATACCGGTTTAGATGATGATTTAGATCTAAATGACAAGGAGGGCCCTGGCTAGCCCAAAAATTTTACATCGCGTAAAAACTGGTCAAGCGTCAAGATATACGCCAAATCGAAAAATGCATGGTAAGAAAGTTATACTTTGCATCTTGTGGGACGAAAGAGGTTTGGTATATTATAAGCTGGTAAAACCTGGAGAAACTATAACAGACATACGCTAAAAACAATAATTTGAATGAAGCTCTCAGAGAAGAACAACCAGATTTCGACAAAAGACACGATAAAGTAAGTTTTCAGCACAATAACGCTCGTGCGCATGTCGCAAAATGCGTAAAAAAATTGCTGAAACAATTAAGATGCGGTGTTTTACCCCACCCACCATATTCACCAGAGATAGCTCCATCAGATTTTCATTTTTTTCGGTCAATACATATCGAGAGCAGCATTTTAATATTTTTGAAGAAGCCAACAATTGGCTTGAAAGCTGGATAGCTCAAAAACAAGAAACCTTTTTTAAGATGGAATTCATATGTTACCAAAACGATGGGAAAAGATTGTTGCAAACAATGGATATTATTTTGATTAAATACACTTTTTATCATTTAGAAACAAATATATATTTTATGATAATAAAAAATCCTGAAAATTAAGTTAACCTCCCATTAAGCTATGCAACTCAGTCAGCTTTTTGGTTATATCAGTCTCCTTTCTTTTTCTTTTAATCCTATTCTAAGTCTCGGAGCACGTTGCCGCGGCAAGTTAAAACCGAAAAATAATTTCTGATGATCTAAATAAACTTTTTTTTCTTTCCTCTTCCATATTTTTACAAAACGAGGTAAAATATTTTTTTTGTATTTAGTTTTGGTATTGGTTTTAATTTCCTTGGAGAGTTTTTTTCGACATTTTCGTTGTTAGGTTTTATATATAATAACTTTCTTTTCAGGTGTATCAGTTAAACTACGTGATTTTCCCTCGCACCTTTTTGTAATAGTTATCTTTACTAATTTAGCTTTCGGGTAGGTCCTATTATATTAGGTGGAAAAATTAATGGTGATGGAAATTGCAAGGAGTGGTTTTTACCTTTATAGTATCAATAAATCACAAACCTCAGTATCCACTATTGGCTTATCAGCAACATTTTACAGCTAAAAAATAAGTTTCAGTAAATATATATTTTCAATAAAGGGAAAAAACTCAGTTCATTTAAAACTGGTAATCATATTGTTTGGTACAAATGCACGAGAATAAGCCTGACCAACAAGGTAAGATATATCATTAAATGTGACTTGTTTAACAAGAGATATCATCGTATTATTCATGCCAATGTTGTAAAAACTTTCAAATAAGGGTTGCTCTTCGTGGGTTGCATGAGAATGAAATGTCATTAAAATTACGACTAAACTTTTAGCTCAATAATAGAAATGCTCAAATAAATTTCATGATTATTCATTAATAAAAGAACTGGCTTTTCAACCGAAGATCGTGCATTAGGAGGAGCACCATTCAGCGTGTATTTCTAAAATTTAGGACATGGAAATACAAGGAATAATGGGATGTTATTTTTAGTAGCATTAATGGATGTAATGATTCTTGTAGTGTTGCCTCATTCTGTACTAATCAGACTTGCTACTTGTTTTTTGCCTTTTAAAGCTATGGTTCTTGGTGGTATGTGAACTATTGAAAATCCAGTTTTAAACGTTTAGGTTTAAAAACGATAACATATCGAAACATTTTTATAACTTTTACATAGTTTTTATGGTTTCTTTATTGAATGCAGAAGGTCTTCCAAGATACATCAGCTGTTATTTACGTAGATAAAACTTTCAAAAATCATTTTTAACAATTATCATTTCAATCCCCATTAAAGTTAAGAAATTATCATCTGAACTTTTGCATAACAAAAAAAAGGTGTTGGTTTATGTTTTAAAATCATGCATTAACCAAACAAAGTTGTGGCAGTTTTATCATCAAAATAAGATAATCAAAAATGTTTACTTTTTAAAAGCCAAAAATTATAATTTCTCATACGTGAAGAAGAGTCGTCATAGAGTAATATTTCAAATAGCACTTCATGTGTTTTGAAAATAATCATAATTTAATAGCACATGAAGTAATATTTGAAATAAAATAGCCAGTTGTCATACAGATGAAAGTGGGCACCCTCGATTGTTTACGACTTTGTTAAAAATGTCATTAGCTAATATCAATAATATCCAAAAGATTTTTTTGAAAACATATATCGCCTTTTCAGTTCTATAATATCGTAGACTTTTAAAGGATTAGCTCTCTCAATAATAAACCTTGGTATGTGATTAAGTATACTTCTTCTTCTTCTTCAAAAATGCAGCTCATTTTTAAACGTTTAAAAACAATTTTTTTTTAATATTTCATAATATTACAACGACTTCTCATGAACTCTCTTTATACTAATTTAAATTAAAGTATCAACAAAAAAGTTTATTTACGTTGGAGAATATGCAATTACTTGGTTTCCAGTGAAAAATTATGTTCGTTGCCGAGAGCCAAAGCTATTTTGTAAATGTTGACTGTTTTTCAGAAAAATTGCGCATGCGTATAATAACAGCGCTGCTAAACGAGCGTGAAAGATGAGAAATTGATAAAAACAGTATCAAACACCACAAGCAGAGAACGAAAGTATTATTTGTTTTTTATAAAAATAGTGAATAAAAGAGTGCTAACCATAACACACTAATAATATGCCTATTAAAATATATTATATAATAAAATATTATGAGGACGGCAAACACAACATCAATCATTTAACGATTAATTATTGTCCATTTCTAACCAAACTATCCTTAAACCTCGCCCTTTCGTAACCAAGCATTCCCCACGTCATCAACCTCAATCCAAACCTCTAAATAACTTAAACGTTCGTAAGATTATTTTACTCTTTATTACTATTGATAATAAAAAGTAACATAATATTATGAACCATAATCTGTTTAGTTTTAAAAGTTGCTCTGCTGATATTAGGTTTATCAGAATGTTCTGTCCGTTTTTATCAAAATTAGATTTGGCAGTTAAGCACGTTTATTTGGCGCATGGGTGCGTCTGCCTTTATCTCTTAATTGAATAAATGTTGACGAAGTATTTAATGTAAAATAAAACTGATTCCTGTTAGTCTTGTGTGTGAAGAGTTAGTGAACTCATGGCGACTGATAAAGTTCATTAACGCCACTAAATTTTATGCGAATTTCAACGGTAAGAAATGCTACAGAAACAGGATCCTTTTTTGACAACATAGGAGATCGCAAAGATGATTAACTCAGCTCAGCAAACCATTTCAGAAAGTTTTGGATTATAGAATTATTGTGGAAATATTCAAAACGGGTATCAACTAAATTAAGTAAAAAGAATAAGGATAGTCAAGTTGTTCTTAATAGAAAGAACTTTATAAAACATCATTATAATGCGGGCCTACATGAAGTTTTAAAGACACATCAAAAAATTTCTAAAAACTAATCTGGATAACTTTCTCTAACCCACCGCTTTTAAATTAAATAAATTCATGGCAACTGATAAAGTTCATTTACGCTTTCGTAATTACTTTATCCTGCCATAGAGATATTTTAAATATACTAAACAGTATTGACAATTGGCAAATTTAGAGCAAAAATTGAAAAAAATAAACTCTAAAACCTCTAATACCTTTTAAAATAGCAATAACGCTAAAAGTATTAAATATGAAAATCATTTATAAATAGCTTAATGGATATGAAAAATATTACATGTAAAAATTGATATTTAATATTTTGCATATAGGAAATGAGGTTTATTCCCTTATAATATCGAGTTTTCTGATATAGAAACAAATCAATTTAGTAATAGACAATGTTTTGAAATTTCTATTTCTAAAATCGAAAACTAAAATCTCTAGAAAAGAAAAGCATTCAAACTATAAGTTATTGTAAATTCCTATTAACACTGTCAAGTAGATTTTTACTATTTTTTGCTAATGTTATTAAAATTATTATAGCTCAAGTCGGAGTAGCATCAAAAGTTATTATTCACATCATTTAGATATAAAAACTCAAGACGCTCATAATAAAATATTTTAGCTTAAATAAAACTAAGCGGTTTTAATGTTTTTTATATTCATATTTATATTAATTAATCATGTCTTAAAATAAAAAGTCATTAGAAGGTAATAAAGTTTAAGGTATTAACTTTTTAAAAAATATTACATTTTTTTTATTCAATAACTTTTTTATTGACGCATTTCATGTATGCTACAGTTGCTTTCAAAAATGTATGATGTTTCAGCGATTACTTTAACTATTTCCATGCAATTTAGATAAATATAAAAAGAAAGAAGAGAATTTTTTTTAAAAAAATTATTTTCAAATACATCGCGTAAAAAAAAAAAAAAGTAAAAAAAGCATTTACTTTGGTACTAAAATCAATCAAAAAAGAGAATCTGGTCAATAACTATGAAAAAAAAAAAAAAGGATGTGTTAAACATGGAAGGTCAATAATTAAACTCTGAAAATTTTTACTCGCTTCGACCAAAACAAATTACAAACAAATTCGAAACTTGCATTTCAAGAGGTGTTTCTATTAGTAAGTTCTGGCACACCAGAAGCAAAAAAATGTGCAGAAAATCAGTATAAGAAAAAGTCAAATGGTAAATAGTCTATTCAAATTACATATCCAAAGATAACACAAAAACTCATCTAAAAAATGTAGTGTTTAACTATGCTAGTTCTAAACAACTCTGAAAAAAAACTAAAAGCTTTCAAATGGCATAAAAGAGTCACCAAGAGTTGGTATGCCGCAAAAATTTAATTCTTGGGATTATATCAAAGGGTAAGGGAAGGTTTTAGCTCCCTAGATCTGTCAGCTGAGTTTAGTAATAAGGTTGACTACGTTGGCGCTAGTTATAGCACAGTTATAAGGTGCCTTAAATAAAAAAAGGTATCCACTGTTATATTGCTGCCAGTAACAGCATCATCTTTAGCGATTAATCGAATTTTGAGGTGGTTAATCATAAATCAAGGTTGTTAAAAGATTAACTTCAAGGAATTATAAGAAAAGATCTCGTGTACCAACAGTACTAAAAAAGGTAAACGGCGATATATTTCTAATCAGGGTAAAGGTTTTCAAAATGTTTATACGGGAGAATTAAACAGTATTATTACAAAGAGACTTAGTAAAACAAGCTTTTACTTGCTGCTAGATCATTTTTTGGAAGACGCAAAAACTGAATTTTCCAACAGGACGGCGCAACGTAGCATACTGCCAAGTCGCTGAAAGAGTGTTTTCAAAAGTAACATATTACTCTGCGACCCTGGCCACAACCATCAAGTGATCTGAACCCCATCGAAAAATTGGGTCATGGATGGACAAGATATTATAAAGAGAGAATGAGGAAAGCGTTGCGCTATCGAAACATACCAATGAAAAAGTTGAAAACAAAGTTCCACAGGAATTATAAGTGCATCTAATTGAATATTTGCCAAAAGTATTCGAGCCGGCGTAAAAGTACATTACCGTCATGCAAAATACTGATTTAAAGCTTGAGGTTTATTTTTTTATTATAAGTTTGTTGACATGGTTCTTCTTTCTTGATTGTTTTTGGTACAAAATTAATATTTTAAAAAAGTTTCCTCTTTAGTTATACAATAAAATCCAAAAAAAGTTTTAAAAAAAACTGTCTTCTTATCTTTTGCTTTTTAAAGAGCATGGAATTAAAGTCGTTAAAAATCGCAATAAAATTTAAGTAACCTTATATTTTTGAAAGCCACTTTATTTTACTTCAAATTAAGTTCAGATGGGTGTTGTAATCTTACTCTAAATATAATCCTCGTTTAATTAAATAAATTGATTAAACTTTGACATGGTTTGATCAAACAAAAACGAGCTCCGTTAGTTTTAGCTAAGTATTAAATAAAAATTAGTATATTGCTCTTTCGAGAAAAATATGATATTGGACACTTGGTTATCTCGCCAAGTGTAAAAACTTTTAAAGTTGGTTATATAGCTCCGACAATTTTTCTATTTACATTATTGTGCTTTAATAAAACTTCGCACTCATATTTAACAATATTGAAAACACTAATTCACCATGAAAGGAATATGCTCGACAAATTCTGAGCTGCTTCAGTATGGAAAATCGCGTAGTGAGATTTTTATGCCTCGTGTTAACAGCATTTTAAAACCTAATTATGGCAAGTTCACCAACATAATTATAACTAAAGTTATTAAGCTGCATGCGGTAATGAAGCATGATTTTTAACAGAAATAATTTAAAATATACCACTTAGTTTAAGAGAACCTGTTAATAGTCATAAATAGTATATTTGCTAAATAAATCCAATGTCCATTCTTTTTTAACATCATTATTTTTTAAAGTCAACTTATTTAGTATATCAAAAATTAGTTCAAAATTGTATTAAATCTAAACTGGATAATAAAGTGAACATTTAAGTTGATAATAAAGATCAATGGGACATAAATTATACTAGATAAGGGCCTTTCCATATTTAAATATTTGAAACCATATTTAACATTTATCATTAAAATTTTTTTTCATTTTGGTACATCTTATAGGTATTGAACCTGACTGTTAGCATACAGCTCGGGTAGAAATGGAACACCATGAGATTTTACCATTCTCCGTGCTTCTTTTACTTTCCATTATAATTTTCGTTATCAATAATCTTCCATAGATTATGAATCGGATTTGAATCTTAATGTTATAATTTTTGTTTCCGTAACTGAGCATAAAGAATTGTTCAAAAACCAAAATATAGCACATTTTGCAGAATGGTTCGACCATAATCCTGTTGGAACGTCCAAACAAGACAAATTTCTTCACCAAATTTTTATCTTTGAGAAAGTCTAGACCCCCGAACTGATTATAAACTTCTTAAATTAATAAATATGTTTAACCAGGAATAGCAACCCCTTCTTATAATTTAGAGCTTTTACTTTTATCGTTGGTAACTACTCTTCAAAGTCATTTAACAAACCTTTTCCAATGATCTTTAAGAAAAACCCATTTTAATATCCTTTTCAGTAAATAATGATTTCTTTTTTTAAACGCAATATTATAAACAAAAAGAAGTATGAGAAAGTCTCTTTTCCAACTCTTTAAAATTACGTTTCAAACCGCAACTGATTTAAAAACAGTTGCGGTTTGAAATGGAAATTTTATGGAATTATTAGTGAGGATTCAATCTCTAAAAGATGTAGTTTATAGACGACCTCCAACAGAATTATTATAACACAACGGTTTATATAGATAAAATTATTAGCAATATTGCTAGCAATACCTCATGTTGGAATAAATTTTAGTAATGATAATATAACTGTTTAGGGTTTTATTAGTGATAATAGAGATTAGAAGAAACGATTCAACAACTTTACATAACTTTAAACAATGAAGGGCAGAGAGTTCTTCAAGTTTTTTCGAAAAACAAAGGCTGTTTTCCTATTCCTTTTAAAACAACTTCGAATGTTCGAATTTTCAAAATGAGTGGGAAATGAATGAGAGTTCAAACTTTTCATTTCTTAAAAGGTTGCAATGCCCTCCGATGATGCAAACTTAACGAATGTAAAAGCGAATGGGTTAAAAAAAGCATTTATTGTCGAACTTTTATATGAAAATACCCAGCTATAAAAAAGGAATTCTGTTCAATGCTTGAACATTAAATTGTTAAAACTTTACGTTAAACAAACTTAAACTAAAAATGTATACCAGAGCAAAAGCAATTCATCAGTAAATAATTATAGAGATTTAACACTCAAAACTAAGATTAAGGACAAATTTTGAGCACCTTCACAGCGCAATGTATTGCAGGCCTGACTTTCAGACTCTTGTTGACCATCGCAGTTTTGAGCAAAGGTACCGCCTGAGCAATACCGATATCTTGACTTTTGGGGTTGAGTTGTAGTCATTTGACAGGTTGCCGAGCAACTGCCCCACACTGTCCAGGTTCGCCAAAATCCTAAAATATAACAACTAAAAAAAGTTTTATAACTTTAAAAAGCTTTGAGAATGTTAATGTAATTTTAATTGTACAAAGTTGCAAGTATAGTTTAAATTCCTTAAGTTAAGATGATGCAAGTTCAAGTTAGAAGTTTGTTAGATTAGAAAAAACACTATTTAAAAATTTGAACTCGGATGACGTAAAGGAAAATTTAGAAATATTTCAAATAGTGTGATGAGCATGATTTTCAAGTTTATAACCTTTTTTTATGTTTGTTTTTTGATTAAGTTAATCATATTTCTCGATTTTTACGATTTCTGATTAAAAGTTCAGTTTTGCTCTTTGAAATTCTTACATAACTGTTAAAAAAAAAAAATTAAATTGACGGCTTTAGGTTTTTTACCTGACTGAAACAAAATAAATCTAAAACTGTTGATTTACTATTATTCAATTTGTTTTTAAATCAATCCAATGCTAACAAATAAAAAACTGAATTCAAAATTCTTTCGAACATACACAAGGTCTTCAAGATTGTTTATATAAAAGTTTAAATCATTCTGATGATGATAATGAGACTGGAACGCAAAAATAATTGATGTATGATATGGGTGAATAGAGCAAGAGTTGGCCGTCAGTTCACACAGTTCCAAAACATTTGAAATTTGATTTATAGCAATTACGTAAAGCGTGTAACCAGCTTAAAACCTCTTAGTTTAAATCTCTGAACCTAAATCCACAGATAGATTCGCATTAAACCACAACTCCTTAAGCACAATCAGTAAGCACTTATTATCAATTTTGACCCGGATAGCACTGTTTATCTATCTAATATATCCTAAATGCAAAAAAATTAAAGCCCTATTGAAATATTGTTTTCGCCTTTATTGTTTCGAAAATGAAATTATATTAACTTCCACTTAAAGCGTTTTAAAACAAAAATAAATAATTAACCTGGACATGGAACCTGCTTGTTACAGGTCGTTGTTTGCTGGTTATCTCCATCACAACCTCCTCCTAGATTATCTCCAACGCATTGCCTCACTCGAGATTGAGATGGTGAAGCAAACAATTTACTTTGACAGGATTCTGAACATGAACTCCAGCTTTCCCAATCATTGTAAGTGCCTGGATAATATAACAATAATAAATAAGTTAGAAAGATTAGTGAATAACCAATTGGACTATACCTATATAAACTCACATCGGCGCCTTGCATCTACAAGCTTTCTTTCTAGAACAGCAACTTAAATGACCAACAATAAGAGTTGCTAGTTGATCAGGTTTATCTTCGCTGTTATTTGAGAGGTAACGATAGAATGGTAAACAAAACTTTCGAAAAGAAAGGAAAAAAAAAAACAACACCATAATAGAGATGCCTTTTTGACTTCCATATCAAAGGCTCAATTATACATAATGATGCATATCAGCTAATACTTCTGAAAATATCATTAAAGATTAAGACAGGTGATAAAATGATTAATGCTATAGAACAACGTTTTAGACGCTGCTTTAGAAGTAGGTATCTGAAATCAAACATCACTACATACCATGAATTAAAAGGGAAACAAGTTGATTCAACTACGATGGTTGCACATCTTTGATATATAAAATCACTTATGAAACGAAACAGCTAACGCAGGGGCTGGTTTCTATTAATGTCTTCAAAGGGATAGATTTTTTTTGAAATAACTAAAATTTTTAAAATGAAAGTCCGTCATTTTTATTCTTTTTAGAACCCTATCATCTACAAGAATTTAAACTTAGAAACCTGTTTATGACGGACTCCTTAATTTGAGAGATGAAAAAAAGCCTTTACCTTTTAAAATTGTGTCGTTAAAATTGATTACGCAGGTATAAATAAAAGTTGAAAACAAAATTGTTGAAAATTTTTCACCATTTAAGAAAACTGTTACAAAAAGCTGTGATCCTTTTTTCTTGTGAAACTTCTGGTATTGCTTTAGAAGAAACACCTGTTCAACTAGTTCATAAATTAGAAATATCAAGTACAAAGTTACCTTGGTCAATCTATCTAAAGAAAATACGTTTGAAGTATTCAGCAGAGAAAAGCTTAACGGTATCTGTAGAGTTTGTGAGCATTTGACTCGGAAAGCATAGTATCGAAAAACAATAAATGCCAAGTTTATTCCCTCGCCTTACGTGCACCAGATAAAATTCTTTCAATATTCGCAGAATGATACATTTGAAATACAGAAGTATACATAATACGAAAACCAAAGAAAAAGAGTAAAGAACCCTGTCTTTATTAAAAAACATATTAATGGAATCAGTTTCCACCCAACAGTTGTCAAAAAGAATATGCATGTCCCGTTGCTCTTGATAGCTCTCCTGCATTACCTTAATATTTCGGTGGAGTTAATTTTTTTCAGCATTAACTACACGAAATGAGTCTGAAGTTCATGGAGATGGCTGTCGAGAATAATTCAATATTATGTTCATGCATTCCAATTGATGATACGATATTACGAGATATTTCTATAACGACTGTCTTCTTAATGACACAAGTCTGGCGTTGAAATGGCTGACACCTCTTTTTGTTAAAACTTTCATAAGAACACATCTAAATTTACATTTTGATGTGCTAATTCACTTTTTGTTGTGTCACTCTAACTTACTTACTATCAAAATATAGGCTTCGTAAAAGATGGGTGCTTACTTGTTATAAGCAGTTCAAAAATGTATTCTAATGGTTGTTTCTCAAGCTTTTTCCTATTCTGATGAGGGAAGATGAGGAAATTGTAAACATTATCTTCAAGTTTTACCCGACTCAAACATACAACATTCGAACGAAGGAAAGAGCGAGACATCCACAACACCAGGTGGACACACGGAGACTTATTGAATTTTTCATATGAATAAAGGATAAAGAAAAAGGAAGAAAAGTTAAAAACAACAACTAATAAAAAAACGTATAAGGTAAGTATGGGTATTAAGGCCCGGCGGGTAATAAGGCCCACTAATCCAAAGTTAGGGAAAAAATAAGTTGTGAAATTTTTTTTCGACATTAAAATATTAGAGTTATCTGGTTTTATCACTGGCAGCAAAAAAAAATCAGCATTTCTTTACCGCGCATTCGACAAAGGTGGGCCTTAATACCCATACTTACCTTAGATGGAGATTTATTCAACCTTACAGATAAATAATTGATGAATAAGCAACGCAGCGGTAAACAACCAAAAACTATAAAAAGCTCGAAAAAGAGGAGTTGAGGACGAGAAGGAAAGAAAGAAAAGAGAGGGAGTAAAAGAAGACTTTAAGAGAAAAGAGGTTTTAAGAGATTTTGAGAGAATCCCCTTATGAGAAAATCTGATGAGAAAGTAGTTTTGAAGATCTTAAAGAGGATTTTATGTGAAAAAAGTTTTAAGAGACTTCGAAATAGGGTTTTAAGAGAAAAGAGTTTTAAGGGATTTTAAAGGAGGACTCAAACAAAGCCCCCACCCACACAGGATCGTTTTAACAAAAACAAAAAGGATTTCCAGCATCGTTTTAACAAAAACAAAAAGGATTTCCAGCATCGTTACTGAAACTTGTGTTCACCGCACACCTGAACAAAAGCAACAGTAGAAAAAATGAATTGAAGACGATTGAAGTTTAGCCAGAAGCTAATGTAAAGATGGAAATAAGAAAAAGGCGTCACACAAAGATGTATGCACTATGACTTTATATAGTCATATAAGTAAATGATAAGTAGACGTTAGTGGCAGTGAAAAAAAATTATTTAAGAATTTAAGAAAACTATAAAGATTTCAAAATTAAACAAAAAGTTTGACAGAAACATAAAAGACGAAGAAAATGACAAGAAAGCTGGCTAAAGAAAAACCAGCGAAGGCTGTGCCACTAATGATAAAAAGAGGAACGAGAGATTCGTTTAAAGGAAAGGTAAAAGAGCAGAAACGGAGAAATTAATAAAAACAATCGAATAAACAAAAAATACAGAAGTTAGAAGATACTATTTTTAATTTGTTGATATAATGAATGAGAGAGTATTAACCATTACGCATATAGAAGAACGTTATCTTGAGAACTATTGAAGTTATGACCCGCTGAGGAAGAATAGCTTAACTCTAACCAATTACTCTTGTCATTCTCAAACCAAACAGACTGCAGAGCTTTAAGCTCAAAACAAAACTCCATGCTTCCCCCATGGGTTTAGCAAAGTGTATTGAAGTTGAGGAAGACAATGTTGAAAAACAAACTTTGTTTCATGCCAGAGATAATCTTTTTTCAGTACTATGTCTCGTTACTATGTAAAAATGGGTTTCATACTTTCTTCATTTGTATTCCCGTAAAGGTATATTCCAATCAGTCACACATCACATATTGAATTACAAAAATGTAGCTATACTTGTCATTGCTCTTAATGTGAAAAGTGAGTGTTTCAACCCAAAACTAATGTGAACACTTTAAGATTGATTCAAATCAATATGTTCAGTACATTTATGTAAATCTTGCTCTTCATTTAAGTACTCAATTTGCGCTTTCAAGAGACGCACAGAGTGACCAATAATTACACTGCACAACAAATTTTTAAAATAGTCTTGCTTCCTGAAAAGTTTTAGGTGATTGTGTCAGGTACCTATAGGGTATGCACAAATATAGTTTTTGTTTTACTGCATCACGTAGGAACTCTAAGAAATAGACATTTATATGTTTACCTATTTATCCACGTTTATGTTCCGCATGAGCCATTAGTTAACAAAACTAAAAATATTTTGCTCCTGATTTTCTTTTGTATTTAACTTCTGGTGCATCACGTTGCAGTGTCCAACAGTAGTCAGCAAGCATTGACGGATTCCAGTTGCCCTGGTATCGTTTCTCCATTGTAGCAAAGTGCTGGTGAAACCACTTACCGTGTTCGTCACTGACAGCACCGAGATTCACGGGAAAGAACTCCAAGTGCGAGTGAAGAAAATGAACCTTGAGTGACATGTTGCACTTCATTTTCTGGTATGCGCGGATAAGTTTGTCTGCGACTTCAACGTCGTTTGGCGCTCTGTAATTGCCCAGGAAATTGTCAACAACGTCTTTAAAGGCTTTCCAGGCATTTTTTTCCTGGTCAACTAACAGCTCTTCAAACCGCTTGTCACTCATAACATGTCTGATCTGGGGACCAACTAAAATGCCTTCTTTGATCTTCACATCACCTATTCTTGGAAACATCTGTCTTAAATAGCGAAAGCCTTCACCTTCCTTGTTCAGTGCTTTCACAAAATTCTTCATGAGTCCAAGTTTTATGTGTAGATGAGGCAAAACTATCTTTGCTGGCTCGACAAGTGGTTCGTCTGCAACAATTTTCTCTCCTGGAACTAACTTTTTGCGTAGCGGCCAGCTCTGTAGGCAATAATGTGACTCTTTTGCACGGCTGTCCCATTTACATATGATACAACAGTACTTGGTATTGCCAAGCTGCAATCCCAGTAACAGAGCAACGACTTTCAGATCTTAACAGATATTTCAGTTGTAACTGCTATACTTGATGTGCTTGAGCAACAGCTCGATATCCTCATATGTTTCTTTCATGTGTACCGCGTAGCCAACAGGTACTGACGGATAAACGTTGCCATTGTGTAGCAGAACAGCTTTCAGGCTTACCATTGACGAACCAATAAAGAGACGCCACTCTTCTGGATTGTGATCACAACCAAAGGCTGAGAACAATCCTTCAATGTTACAACAGAAACAGACACTGTCGACTTGAGCAAAAACTTGGTGATACCATTGTGCCGGTTCTGAACATAGAAATTTTCGTACCTGGTGACAGCAGACACTATCCCTGCAGCCTGGAACCCAGCAACTCGGCTTTTGTTTTTGACAGACCCAAATCTTTAACCAAATCGTTCACTTCTGACTGTGTTATTATATGTGTATTACCTGATAAGCAAGGTTCAAAATCTGGGTCAATGTCGCTGTCAGTAACCTGCACTTGAGTTTCTTCATCTGGTTCATTTAAGGTCAAATCCTCTAGTGGTTTCGGAATTGGGAGACTGTCGTCATGTGGCACAGGTCTCATTGCTGAAGGCAAATTAGGATATTCAATTGCCTTCTTGTTTTTGGAAGAGAAACCAGATATATTAGTCAAGCAAAAGTAATAGTCCGTCACATGGTCTTTTTGTTCTCGCCAGATCATCGGAACAGCAAACGGCATACTCTTACGAGTGCCTCTGAGCCAGGCTCTTAGATTGACACCGCATGTTGTGCAGCAAATGTGAGGCGCCCATTCCTTGTCTTCATCACCAAATTTGCAGCCAAAATACAAATGATAAGCTTTCTTCATAAGAGCAGTTATAGAACGTCTCTGAGACGCAAGTGTATATTTGTCACAGATATAGCAGAATACATCGCGGCTATTACAACATTGACAAGACATCGCCAGACAGCAAAACGGCTATAGCATTAAATTAACTTACTGTTATATTGATACAGACACTGTACTTTACTAAAATGATGCACACAGACACAAGCTGCACAAACTGTTGCTGATGAGTCACTAACTGGAGTGAGATGTTTGGATATAAATTTAAGCAAAAACATAAATAAAATTGAAGATTTCTCTTAAACGGTACGTGATACGTAAAGTTTGATGTGATATTTTTGGTCAGCACCCAAAAATCTTTAAGAAACACCTAACAGTGTTCAAGAAGCAAAAAATATATTGTGCGGTGTTACCTGCATTGCATAGAAAGCTATATGCTGATTTGTTTAAATCTTGCAAAACTGGGTTCAGAGCAACCCATATAATGAAATGATATTGAGACAAAAACTAATGTCATAAGATGGCAACTCTTTAACTAATATTAGTTTTCAAATTGAAAAAGAAAATATGAAATTTCAACCTTGATGACTGTGTAATCAATACATTCAAAGCAAGAGCAATTTGGATTTACAAAAAACAAGCTTTTAGACAGAATAAGCTTTATACGAACATTAAATTGTAGTGAATAAGCGTTGGAGATTTGTTAGTTAATATCTTACAACATGTCGCCTTTACTCAAATATAAATGAAAGGAAAGACAGCATTTTGAATAATCTCTTTACTGTCATAAAATAAGTGGCATCGTATCATCAAACTCAAAAAAGTGCAATGCTTAATTCGTTGAGAATCGAGAAATGGGTACTTTGTAAAAACTGTCATCTCAATAATGACAAATATGGTAATGAACAAAAAGAGGATGTAATGCTTACGGAGATTAGTTGATGATTATTTTCGAAGTAATAAAAAAAGATATAAAATTAAAACAGTTACCTTAGGTTAGTCCTATAAAAAGTAAATTACGTAATTGAAAAAACTAAAAATATGATAAAGGAAATATATCCATTGTGTAAAAGATATCTTACCTTTGCAAGGTAGTTTGCCGTAACACGGCTCTTCCTCTGATTTTGTTATTCCAGTACATCCCAAAAAGGTCGGATCCCACGTTGAATAGCCAGTACACGTTCGCGTGCGATTACGCGAGGTAGTTGATGCAACGGAACACAGTTCTGGACAGACGCTCCATGAGCCCCAGTTCGATATTTGTCCTAGAAACGAATATTCAAACACTCAAAATTTCACACACAAAAGTAGATATCAATTCACCCATAATATCAAATAATTACTCATACAACATAATTTGTTTTTCTGAACCTGTTTCTTGGTATTCTAAGCAAAAATGTTTGACTTTTAATGAATACTTTTAGCGATATGGGTAACAATACTTTATGTTGGTTTTGTTTTTAGTGATGGTAATGTAACTGGTGAGAGTTTTATTAGAGGTAATAGGTGATAAACAAAGTTGACTTAACAACGTTAAAAAACTATAAACAGGGAAGGACAGAGAACACATAAAAGCTCTTTGAAGAAAAAGGTTATTTCCCTAATCTTTTTAACACCACTAATGTCCGTATTGAGTGGGAAATGAATGAGAGTTCAATCGTTGAAATTCCCTATTAATGATGTAAGCTTAACGAATGTACACGCGAATGGGTTAAAGAAATCGTTTATTGTCGAATTTTTACAATGAATTGCCTAGCTAATTAAAAATCTTTCTATTCAATGTTTGCACATTTAACTGTTAAAACTTTGCTTTGAACAAACTTTATCAATAAATGTAAACCGGAGCAAAAGCAATTTATCAGTAAATAGTTACAGAGATTAAACACTCCAAAGTAAGATTAAGGACTAGTGTTGAGCACCTTCACAGCGCAGTATATTGCATGGCCGACTTTCAGTTTCTTTTTGACCGTCGCATTTTTTATCATAAGTACCTCCTGCGCAAACTCGGTATCTGAGTGCTTGTGGTTGAGTTGATGTAAGTTGGCAACTTGCCGAACATGCCCCCCAAGATGTCCACAATCCCCAGGAACCTAATGTAATCAAATTTAATAATTTTTTTTAACTTAAAAATATCATAAAGAACTTATATTTTCTCAGACTTACAAGCGATATCATGATATAACAGAGTAGATAAAAGGTTGAAATGATTTGAGCTAAAAAGATATTAGGATCAGCATTATGTGTAACTCAACTATAAAACAAATATTAAAACTTAACAGATTAATGTAAAAACAATATTACTTAACAAATTTAATATACAAAAACTTTAATTTAATATATAGGTATCTTTCAAACACCTACCGGGACATCCAACTTGAATATTGCAAGATCTGGTCTGAAATGTGGGACCACTACACCCACTTGTCTGGCAATCCATATTTCGGACCTGAAGAGGATATTTTGTGGGATCAGATTGACATGTTTCTGAGCAGGAACTCCATTCACTCCACTCAGAGTAAATACCTGTAATTGTAAAACTTGCATTCATGTTATACCCACACTTGTCCAAAATGGGAAATAATTACTCCGAAGCTTCCCGAAAAAACCCTTTGGAGCGAAGTATCTACATATGTTCCTGATTAGAAAAATGAAAAAAATGAAATCCTTCATGACCGTCCGAGCGAGAAATTTTAGTTTTAAAATGTAAGAAATTGCGACAAAAAATATTTTTTTGCAATCAAAAGAAAACACATTTTTTATTCACTAAACATTGATCTACACTACATAACAGATCCCTGATGCATGGGTAAGTCACTAAAATGTTTAAAAAACTTCAAAATCAAAAGTAAAATGATTGTTTAGCAAGTTTAATTTTGATTTTTTTTAAAATGATTTAACAATTGTCCACTGTAGATTGCTTTTATTCTTTTTATTCTATGAACACATAACAAAGAAATAATGTGAGAAAACAATGTGAGAAAACAATGTACTCTTTAAAAAATTGAGTTAGGGGCAGCTTTAATGTTAGTTAGTCAAGCTTTTTTGAAAAACTAAAACATAAATAAACTGAAACAAAGAGACGATGTTTTCTTGATAACTTTGCATTAAAGACGCTTGCTGTTGAAATCTACTATGCAACTCAGCAACTTTTCTGGATAGTCTGGATGACCCAGAGGCCTTTTGTATCTCTCCCAGTGGGTTCGGAAACTGTGATGAAGGGCTTCTGTTGTCTGTTCGCTGAATGGTCCAAGAGACTTTTTGTGACGATCAATGAAATCCTTGACATGAAAGAAGACAGTGTGGACTTTTGGACTCACACTTACTTTTGGCAAGGAGAGGAAAGCCCGTTGAAATTGGTCAATTTTCTTTGAGTAGTTTGAATCCAGATGATTTCCAAAGCAGGCATTCACAACTGCATCAAACTTTCTCAAAGTGTCGATGAATGGAAAAACATGAAAAGCTGAACAATTCTCTGCTTGTCTTTGAAGAAGGTCAACATTTTTGAGGAGTTTGCGGCATTCATTCCCAGCAAACTGCCCTCCGTGAAAAGGCTGTTCTTTGATATGAAGAGCTTTAGGCCATTCTTCAGCCTCAGGCCAGGAGTCCTTTAGTGCCTTGAACAGATGGTTCACTACACCGAGAAGGAGATGTAGCTCCATTGGTGGTATGATGTCAAGAACAAGTGCATTGTCAGAAAAATCCAAGAGGGGCTCATGCACCACATTCTGAAATTGTTTAGCCTTTTTCATGTCTAAACCAGCTGCTTTAAATGAGGCATAAGATCTTCTGATGGATCCAAAGGTTCGAAAGTTACCATTCTGTGATAACCTATTGTGGTCAATGTCACACCATGTGCAAGGGTGTGAGCTGGCATGTGACTGAAGCCCACACACAAGGTTTGCCACCTTAAGGTCACTTGAAAGAAGAAAGTTAACTCGCTCAGAGAAGATGAGAGATAGTATTGTTCTCAAATTCTCATAGTTTTCTGGTACATCCCTGCTACAGCAACAAGAAGTTGAGATTTCACACCACTGTCTTTTGCTGCAAAAGATGTAAGTGTCTTCTTGTCTGGTGGAGCTTGAACTTGAGAAATCAATTCATCTTCTTGAATCCCAAGGCTAACCTTGAGGAAACCACCACCACCGTCAATTCCAAGCTTGACTATGTGCTCTTTATACACTTGTCTTTTGAGCAAGACATCATTGAGAAGTTCAGAGAGATTCTTGCAGTGAACCACAATTTGTTTCTTTGTCTGAGACTTTTCATGTGTCACAGTTATGTTTGTGTGAGTGAAATGTTCAGATAGTTGTGTACCTATTTGATGGAATTTTGCCCGGAATTGAGGTTCAACAACTCTGGCTTGTGCAACATGGTTCAATGTTGAGGCCAATTTTTTGACGCTTGCATTAGACAGCCCTGTGTTTGTCTGAATGTTTGCAAGGTCTTGGGCTTTTAGAACTACTTCATCACCAAAGAGTCTTTTTGCGCTTGCTGCACCTGTATTTAAAACATTGCTATGAGTAGGAGCAAATTTTTCACATAAACAGCCAAGTTTTCTTTATGGAAAGTAAAGTTTAGATTTGAACTGCAAATTTTATTTGTTAAAGGTTTTTTCTTTTGTAAAAGACAAAGACAATGACAAAGTTTTAATTACTATCAGATAAAAGATTTGCAAGTTACTGTTACCTGGAGTAATTGGCAAAGGTCGCCCACCACCACTTTGTGCTATTCTTAGGGTTCCATGAGGAGAAGCCTCTTTAGATGAAATGACTGCTGAAGCAATCTGTTCACTGACTTTGGAATCTTTTGATGCCAACATCTTTATGTTATGCCTGAATGTGAACTGATTGCATTGATGAGGTACTCCTCTTCCAATTAAGGAGAGGCAATCAGAACATCTTCTTTGGTCTTGGGATGGTAAAGGCTGTTGTGGCATTTCAAATGGGTGCTTTTGCAATGCTTTCAGGTGTCCAATTTTGCAAATGATGCAATCACACTGCTGTCCTCTTGTCTCAGGCCTAGGGATGACAGATGAGAAATCAAAAATGGGAGGGACAGAGACATTCTCACCATTTTTCTTTCTCCTCAGAAGCAGTCTGCAAGAATCACACATTCCAAGTGGGACTCGTGTGTCACAAAAGTCAACATCCTGAGAAATCAGACTCTTGACTTGGTCTTTAAGAAAACTTGTTAGCTCCCTAGAACATTTTTTCATACAGAGGAGACAAACTGACTTCCGACAGTCTTCATGATTTTTTGCTGAGTTTGGCATTTTTGAGTTGTGCATTCCACGAATGAAAACATGAATATGTCATTAAAATGCCTTTTCCCGAAATTTGGTTCAATATTTTATTAGGGATGTGCCACTAATACTTAAGAACTGATTTTTTCATCAAATTTTGAAAAAAAAAATTAAAATTTTTTTTGGCAAAAATCTTATTTTTTAAACTGAAATTTCTCGCTCGGACGGTCATGAAGGATTTCATTTTTTTCATTTTTCTAATCAGGAACATATGTAGATACTCCGCTCCAAAGGGTTTTTTCGGGAAGCTTCGGAGTAGTTATTTCCAATTTTGGACAAGTGTGTACCTTTTTTACGATCACAACTTGCATTCATGCTATACCTTTTTTACGATACAGATGTTTACAACTAAAAGTTCTTTAAAAGTACGATGTATTAGCGATATTTGTTTTTTATCAACAATATTCTTTTACTAAAAAAGCAACTGGTCACTAGCGCTTCTTATTTTAATTGTTATTTAAAGATTATTTTCAACGAGACAAAATGCTTTTACCTATTTAAAAACTTTTGTGATGCGTTTTCTGCATTTTTTTTTTGGTTCTAACAAAATAAATATTAATGAACTTGAAATATCCTCGCATTATCGAATTCTTTCAAAAAAAATACTGTCTAACTTTGGCAAGGTTGCTCATAAAGTGACTTTCACGCAGTTCTCTAGGCTCATGCGCTTTAACTATTTTACCGCTGATATTAATTCCTGCTGCACTCCGTCTCCAAAGAAAGTTACATAGTTCTCTCCACCAAAAACTCTGGATATCTCACTGCTTTGATTTAGTGATACTAGTCTTAATACTTACGGTTATTGCTTCTTTTTATTATACTCTCTTATTCATAAATAAGTCATTGCTGTATTGAACGTCAGTATTAACAACAAGTAAACGCCAAAAACACGTCTGATATAAAACATCCCATTCTCTTGCCACGTGATTTAGATATTGCTGAAACATTTACTCTACTACAAAGTATGTTTTGGCTACAGTTACTGAGAAAACATTCCAAAAATCTTATTAAAAGGAACTAACCCTGATGTTTTCCCTCTTTTTAAATAACTCACTCTGATGCTTTCCCTCAATATTTAAGTAGACTTATTAGATGATCTTGCCTTTAAATCAATGATTGTTGACTAAGAAGGCCTTTCGTGTGTTTAGAATGTACCTGAGAGCACTTATAAAGTTTCTGTCTAATTTTCTCAGGACTTTTTCGCGTCTAGTGGTATATCATGGCATTTCAACTCCGCAACTGACCCTAATGTAGGTTAATCTTTGCTTCTAGACAACCAATAAACTTTAAATTGTGTTGCTTACCAGAGCAATCAAATTCAAAGCAGTTACTGAAGTCTTCATAGAGTCTGATAACGCCATATTGCGGGTTTATCGATTGCATTTTAAAGCAATATTTGGCGCAGTGATAAAATTTAATGAGTTGACGTGTGTTGCATTGTTGATGAGTGACACGTGCTGCATTGATCCCGTATCCGAACTTTAAACGCAGATTGTGAAAAACAAGAATAACTTAAATACTAATACAGGAACAGAGTTATTAGAACCACTTTTTAATGAAGAGTTAATTGACACGACCCAAACAAACAGCAACTGTTGATAAATGTATAAAACTGATTTTAAATTACGTCGGTGACTCATTTGATTATTTAAAAGTTATTCAAAAGAATTATTCAACTTTTTAAAAAGCATTTCTGCATACTTTATCTAGCATGAGAAAAAAATTCACTTCTTTGTTTAGATTCTTCGCTAAAAAATTAATGTTACCAACTTTTAACATCCTGATAATCCACAATAACTTAGATATGTAAAAAGAAAAGTCTGAAGGCAGTAAAATTAGTAACGGTACTTTAAATAAAAACTAACGCAGAAACCGCTGAAAATGTGCTTTCTGTAAATCAACTCAGGCATTTTTTATACTTTGTAAATTACAAACTTGGTTAAAAAATTAGAAAAAATATGCAATAGCAAAAACACTAAAAAAGCTCTTTAAAACATTCTTTCTTGAAAGAGTTTTCTTACCTTTTATAAATAGTACAATAAAGGTTAAAAACATTGATGGCTTCATCACTGGAGTCAAGTTTCCCTGCAAGAGAATTTTTGTGAACGCCATAATTGAGATATTTGAGAAATTATGTATGCATTAATTTATACACATATAAAAGAAAGAGAGATGAGCATCCGAACAAAAAAGTTTATGAAAAACATTCTCAGGCGAGTTGCTTCAGAAAATTATTAAGCTTTTAAAGAAAATTTTTATGATTATTCTGAAAACAAAATTTGATCAAGATTTCAGAAAACAAAAATGAAATTATCTTAAATTTATTCGGCCAAAATTTAAAAAAACATTCCAACTTTACAAAATTTCAATATAAAGTATCCGAATAATGATTTTGAAATCTAAAGTTACTCCTATTAAATAATTTTTATAAGTTTTTTATTATTGAGTTGGACCAATGTTAGCTCTAATGACCTCTGCGATTCAATTTTACATTGGTTCAACTAACTTCTATATCATATCTGAATCTTTTTGAGTCTAAGCTTCTTGAAGCAAGATCTTTAGCTCTTCTTTCTTTTTAATTCATCGTGCGCCGGCTTTTTACTCCATAGTAGCCAACAGGTGTTTAATTGGATTGAGATCTGGACTTTTAGCCAGCCATTCAAGTATCTCAATTTTTTTCTGAATGAAAAACTCTTTCATATATTTGACATCTGCTTGGGGTCTGTTTTTTGCTGGAAGATAAAACATTTTCTCATTTGCAGTTTTCTAGTTTAGGCCGGAAACATTTTATTGAGAATATCGACATAAACCTTAGAGTCCATAGATACACAACAAAGTTCTTCTGTTTAACTTCAAGTCTTCGATCCCCACACCACAAAACTGCCTCCACCGAATTTCACTGTCCCTTAAATGCAACGATGAATGAGTTTAAATGCTTTGCCTTCCATTCTCCATAGATTTTGAGCTCCATCGGACTTGTAATTAAAACTTGTTTGATATGTAATTAAAACTTGTTTGATATGAAATTAAAATTCGTTTGACATGTAATTAAAATTTGTTTGACATGTAATTAAAATTTGTTTGACATGTAATTAAAATTTGTTTGACATGTAATTAAAATTTGTTTGACATGTAATTAAAATTCGTTTGACATGTAATTAAAATTTGTTTGACATGTAATTAAAATTTGTTTGACATGTAATTAAAATTTGTTTGACATGTAATTAAAATTTGTTTGACATGTAATTAAAATTTGTTTGACATGTAATTGAAATTTGTTTGAATATGTAATTCAAATTTGTTTGACATGTAATTGAAATTTGTTTTAATATGTAATTCAAATTTGTTTGACATGTAATTAAAATTTGTTTGACATGTAATTGAAATTTGTTTGACATGTAATTGAAATTTGTTTTAATATGTAATTAAAATTTGTTTGACATGTAATTAAAATTTGTTTGACATGTAATTAAAATTTGTTTGACATGTAATTGAAATTTGTTTGACATGTAATTGAAATTTGTTTTAATATGTAATTAAAATTTGTTTGACATGTAATTAAAATTTGTTTGACATGTAATTGAAATTTGTTTTAATATGTAATTAAAATTTGTTTGACATGTAATTAAAATTTGTTTGACATGTAATTAAAATTTGTTTGACATGTAATTAAAATTTGTTTGACATGTAATTAAAATTTGTTTGACATGTAATTAAAATTTGTTTGACATGTAATTAAAATTTGTTTTAATATGTAATTAAAATTTGTTTGACATGTAATTAAAATTTGTTTGACATGTAATTAAAATTTGTTTGACATGTAATTGAAATTTGTTTGACATGTAATTGAAATTTGTTTTAATATGTAATTAAAATTTGTTTGACATGTAATTAAAATTTGTTTGACATGTAATTGAAATTTGTTTTAATATGTAATTAAAATTTGTTTGACATGTAATTAAAATTTGTTTGACATGTAATTAAAATTTGTTTGACATGTAATTAAAATTTGTTTGACATGTAATTAAAATTTGTTTGACATGTAATTAAAATTTGTTTGACATGTAATTAAAATTTGTTTGACATGTAATTAAAATTTGTTTGACATGTAATTAAAATTTGTTTGACATGTAATTAAAATTTGTTTTGTCAGTCGACAAACTTTCTTTCATAATGAAAGCGGTATGTTTACATACCACTTACAGTTACGGAAAAAAGTATCCGGACAAACTACTTTTAGGTATAATTCTATATTAAATGAAGGAGACCTCATACTGTTATATATATATTTGTAGCTCTCTACGAGCTCTATCTAAATGTACCATCAAACATTTACTACACTAAGTAGATGTCTCTTTTGGTAAGAAAAACTAAAATGACTGTGGAAAAAAGTATCCGGCAAAAATATATATATATTTTTTTGTAATTCATTTCTTTAATATTTAGTCCATCCTCCTTTATTAGTTAATACTTCGTCAATTCTCTTAGGCATTGACTCAACCAGACTCTTACACCTCGTTATATCTATAGAATTCCTGCATTTTCTGCTTCCTCAATATCGTCATTTTTCGTCAGTATGAGCTTACAAATTTCTTCCTTGACTACTTTCCATAGGTTTTCTATAGGATTCAAGTCTGGACTTTGTGCTGGCCAATCTAATACCTCGATATTTTTGCTTTGGAGCCAGGCTTTGGTTTTTTTTGCCGTATGTTTTGAGTCACCATCTTGCTGGTATAAGAATTCTCCATCGAATAACTCTCGAGCAGATGGTAGCATATGATTTGAAAGCATTCTAACATACTTAGGGGAAGTCAATGTATCCTCTATAACATGCATACGCCCAACACCATTCCAACTAAAGCATCTCCAGGCCATGACATACTTGTCATGCTTTATTGTCTGTTTAACATGCTTTTGTTGCATTAACTCACCTGGTCTTCTCCATGTCCAACGTCTACCATCTGAACCATTAAGGCATATTTTTGTTTCGTCTGACCATAATACCTTCTTCCAATCATCTACGGTCCATTTTTGATACTTCTTTGCAAACGCAAACCTCTTTGCAATATGTCGTTTGGTAAGTAGCGGTTTTTTGGTAAGTGCTCTACCATGTAAATCATACTCATGCAGCCTATTTCTAACAGTTCGAGGACTTATATTGACTAACTCGAGTTCTCTGAGTTGATTCGCAATATCTGTTACACTTGGTTTCACGGAATTCTCAACCAAAGTGAGGATTTTTCGATCAATCTTCGGAGTTGTTTTTCGTTTTTGTCCAGATCTTGGCAAACTTTTGAGTACTCCATGTTTTTTAATTCTCCCCAGAGTATCTTGAACAGTTGATTTGGGCATACAAAGCTGTTGAGCTATATCTCGAACAGTTTTGCCTTCTTTTGAGAGCACTTCAACCTCTTTCCTAGCAACTTCTTTCAATTCTTTACTTTACACCATGGTAACGGTTGTCAATAGGTTCTAAATGTTATAGAAATAGAAATTATGGTTTTTATCATTTTTACTTATATTATCCTAAGCTACTAGGATACTTATAAGATATTATGCCATTAACTTTATTGAAAATCTTGACCAAAAATTAGCAGAAAGTAACTGTCCGGATACTTTTTTCCACAGTCATTTTAGTTTTTCTTACCAAAAGAGACATCTACTTAGCGTAGTAAATGTTTGATGGTACATTTAGATAGAGCTTGTAGAGAGCTACAAAAATATATATCACAGTATGAGGTTTCCTTCATTTAATATAGAATTATACCTAAAAATAGTTTGTCCGGATACTTTTTTCCGTAACTGTAGCAAACGCGAATCCTCGCTCTCGATGGGTTTTTTAAAGGAATGCTTTCTTGCGAGGAACTCTTGCTATAAATCCAATCTTTTTCAATCGATTTTGAATAGCAAACGGGGTCACTGGAATTTCAAGTTCCTTTTCAAGAAAGTTTGACGCTTTTGATGGTGATAAAAACTGGTCTTGCTGCATCATCTTTACTATTTGTCGTTCGATGTGTCGTTTTGCGCTTTGCTCCTGATTTTGTGTAACTTTTCACGTATTCAAACCTTTTGTGTTTTTTAAATAACTCGCTGATGGTTCTTAATGCCATTCCAGCCGCTTTTTGTTTCAACCTGAATGTTTTACCATGTTTGAACAAGTCATTAAGTAAGTTGCGCAGAGCGTGCGACCATTCCTTGGTTTTAACTCAACTCCCATTTTTGATGGTTTTAATCACAGATGAAATAGCTTTGAAATATATCAACCGATTATTTGCGGTAACTCATTTTTTGATTATAAAATAACTTGATATATTGCTTAAAGATACCTTTTAATTACCGAGGCAAGTTGGCTACGGTCTTAGTTTTTGAGTTCTGTGCATTTCTTGGTGAACTTTTTTGAAGATATCAAACTGCAGTACAAACGAGTATGAATTTGGCAAGCATGTTCAAGTATCAATCATTATAAAAAAAATTAATAATGGCCCAAAAGGGGCTTCCAAAGATGAAAAGATTACGTGCCAACTTACGCCGGGCCGGGGTAAGTTGCCTACACCCTCAGGGTAAGTTGGCTCACCATTTAAAAAGAGACAAGTTTAGCAACGTTTAGCATCTGTTTCAAGTGTATCTTTTTCTACGAAAACTCTTGATAATTTTTATCCAACATTAATTTTTTGTCTTTAAATTTTATTGCCCTTATGTCAATCGATTAAACTTTCCTTCTATAAAAATAGCATCAACGGCACTTTTTGCAACATTTTTGGAATTTACAGGTCAGCCTACTTTCCTTTTTATAATTTCACAAAATAAAGTTTATAAAATTTATGTCTTTAGATCTGCAGTGTTATATAACTTTAGTTTAAAAAGTTGTAAGTTGTCACTTGTTGCTAACTAGCCCCGCGATCATTGTGCCAACTCACGCCAAAACCATTTTGCTCACAAAATGGCCTATTAATCCCCAAAAACGCGAAATATTGAGAAACACAAAGTGTGACTGTTTAGAGTGAACCATACAACACTTATATCTATTCGAGTTTACATGTAGTTTATGCTATTGCTTTTGAAAATTGAAAAAGTAGTAATTTAGTAACAAAACTACAAAAAAAAAAACACAAAAATCGCTATAACGCCTATGCGCATGTGTTTAAAGCCCTAATACTTCATTGAAAGATGAATTATTTAAGTAGGAAGTTCCATGTGAATTTTTGGAAATTTCTGGGGAAAGTTCCAAATTTAAACGCATCTGTCAACTTACTTCTGTAGTCAATTAGCCCCGGTCTCCCTTAAACTTTGTAAACGTTTTAAATACACTTTAAATACACTTAGAAAACGTTGTTTATGTTCGGATAATAATATATCGTCGAGATTTTAACACGCCTTAAGAAACCGTTTATTTAAAACGTAACTTTGCTTTTTAAATCTAAGTAATTTATTTCACTTATGGCACTGTTCTACTTGCATATTTAACTTTTAAAATGAAATTGACTTTTGATCAGCATTTGTCATTTGTCATTCTTAATGATGGTACGCAAAATGATAGAAAACGGGGAAGTTTCCACTAACAGACACTTAGATAACTCTCAATAGGGTAAAGGGGTATTCTATCGAATGCTTGTAAACAAAGTTAGTCATACACAAATAAAGCGGAACGTTTTGCTTCCAAGATTAATTACTAAATTTTAGGGCTATTTGTGGAACTTCATGAAAATTTTTTTAAACATACAGTGGAGAAAATAGAATTAGCCTCACCATGTGCTGATCCAATATTCTGTAAACAAGTTTGTGTGGTACAACTTTAGTATCCACACACATATAATTACTGTTACAAACAACAACTTTTTAGATTATAATATAGCATAATTAAATTGCGGTACATTTGATAAAACCATAAAATGTATAATACTTGATATTTGCGGTAACAATTAAAATTTGCCTCATCAATAATTATTTTCAGTTTACTTGTATATTTTGATCTGGTGATACGCATTTGTGAGTTTTTTATTATTATTTGTAAGTTAAACAAATACTGTGAAATCAGTGCTCATAAAGTTTAACATTTGGTTTTTGATACCTTAATTTGAAATGGGACGTGGTAAGCGTTTAACGAATGAAGAATTAGCATTAATCAAAGCATACAAAGATACAGGCTTATCTAATCGGGAAATTGCGAAGAAAATTAAAAGATCTCCAAAAGTGGTTAACAATTACTTCAAGATTGGCGTTAATTATGGAGCTTATAAGGGAAGTGGTGGCAAACGTAAATTGATAATCGTACTAAACGAGTTGTTGTACGTCGTGCTGCTGCTCAGGACATGACTGCATCTCAAAATCGTGCTGATTTACAATTACCTGTATCTGTTCAACGTGTGAGACAAATCTTACATGAAGATCCAAGTACAGTTTGGAAAAAGCGTAAACCAAAACCAAAATTTACTGCTCGTCATAAAAAAGTTACAATTGCGAAAGAACACATGTCTTGGCAAAAGAGTGGCATCAAGTTCTCTTTAGTGATGAAAAAAAGTTCAATCTAGATGGTCCTGATGGCTATCAATATTACTGGCACGATCTTCGAAAAGAGAAAGAAACTCGGATGAGTCGTAACTTTGGGGGTGGAAATGTTATGGTTTGGGGGTCTTTTTCCTTTGCTGGAAAACTTCCACTGGCATGGATTTCAACAAAAATGAATTCACAGGACTACATTGACTTATTAGAAATAAGTTTCCTTGAACATGGTGAGGAATTGATGGGTGAAACTTTCACTTTCCAACAAGATAATGCTGCTATCCATGATTTAAAGCTTACAAAAGCTTGGTTTAGAGAAAAAAATTTTCACGTAATGGAATGGCCCGCACGTAGTCCAGATCTTAACCCAATTGAAAATCTATGGGGAATACTTTCTAGAAAGGTTTATGAAAATGGTAAGCAACTTGAATGCACCTTGGAGCTGAAAACTCGTATCAGAGAAGCTTGGAATAAAATATCTATAGAAACTATCCAAAATCTTGTGACTAGTATGTCAAACCGCATATTTGAAGTCATTAAAAATTCAGAAAGCTATACTAAATACTAAATGAGCGTAAAAACAAAATATTTTCTTTGTTTTTTGTATATAACGTTTATGAGGCTAATTCAATTTTCTCCACAAATTGAATATTTTAAATTTTTTTTCCATTTGGAATTAATTAAACATAAGAATTTATAAACTTTTTAGTTGTAATAGAAGTAATAAGAAATAAAGTAGATTTCATAATTATTTACCTGCGATTTTTGTTAAATTAGAACAAAAAATAAAGGTGAGGCTAATTCTATTTTCTACGCTGTAGTAAAAAATTTCCCAACTTGTTAATAAAAAAGAAAGAAACTTTGTTTTTTGTTTGCGTTTTAAAATTACCGGCTAAGCGAGGAAAGGAAACTAAGTAAGAAATTATTTGAAGTGTTTGAAAAGTTTTATGGGTCTTCGGATGCTACTGTCTGTATACAACGAAAGAAAGTAATTACAACTATACAAAATCTAAAGCTGGAACTTCTTTTTCTAGCTTTAGATTTTGCATTTTGGAAAGCTGCTAATTCAGTCTAGAATGTTTTAAACATGAAAGACAAAATAAGACGCAAAGAAAAAAATAATAAAAATTGAGCCTGTGCTGTTAGCAGCATTCTCTGTAGATGCCGTACTGCATTTAAGCTTTTTGAAAGTTGCAAAAAAAAATAACAGAGAGAAAGCTAATTTATTTTTTAGCTGAATCAAGACAAGTGGTCAATATTGCCAAGTTATTAGAAGACGCGTTGAAGATTTGTCGTAAAATTGTCAGAAAGTTCATTATCGAGATTGCGAGCAGGTATGGACCCAATAAAGTTTATGTTGTCCAATTACTCAAAGCTGCAAGAAAATGATCGTAGGAGCAAAGAATCTGCAACCTCTCCCCTGAACAACGGCGGAGTTAGTGATTTAGTGATCCCGACTTATCTTTGTGAGCAACTGCTCAAAAATCAGCACATGTCTTAAGGGTTAAGAACTGTAGTTAAAACATGGAATGGACGGTAGGAAGTTGGTTGTTTTATTTTTTACCAATAGTATTTGTAAATATGTTTTAAACGGTTTTTAAAGTCAACTTTTGAGGGCTTTTTGTGGGATTTTATAAATAAACGCGAAAGTTTGCGAAAAAAAGATTTTTTATTAAAAAGAAGGCATCTTATTTTTGTGTTCGGTGTAAGAAAATTTGCTCGAAGAAAAGGCAAGTCTGAAATACCACTTATGCAGAAAGTAATCTGTTTGAAGTGCAAGAATCTTTTTGGAAAACAACTTCTGAATGTGTCGATTCAAGCAAAAAGTTCTTTTAATTTGATCTCAAGTTTTTTGCAAACAAATCAGCATTATCTTATATATTTACATTTAATACGTTTTCACCTATAAATCAAAATTTGACTAGATACTCAAAAAACTTTTTTAAACTTGCAATAATCTAGTTTAGGCGAAACTTTGTTTTCAATTTGTGCAGTGGCTTTTATCTTAAAAATTATCATTTTAATGGTAATCATTTTCAATTTAATTTATAGCTCACGAAATTTTAATAGATGCTGCGTTAAATTTTTCCTATTAATGAATACTTTAATCTTTTTTCACATATTTTGGCCTGACAAGGTGATATTAGTTATCAACAATTGGTATATCATTATAATACATAGCTCATGAAAACATAATGGTCAATAAGACAATGAAAGAGGTCAAAAAATTTAGCTATAAGTTAAAAACACTGCTATAAAGTAAAGAGATTTGTTGAACTTGATATGAAAGAGCCAGTCTTTGTGTTCCAGTAAAAGATAGATTTTAGGATCTATCTTTTACTGGAACACAAAGACCTTGCTGAAACTAGAATCTCATTATTTAGTTATCATATCTTGGATTTATTTTATGAAAAAGGTTTGCACATTTTTGATCGTTATATTTGCTACATATAGTTATTGTAATAGAATTTTCATGTATAGATATAAGAGAGATTTAGAAAATTTGTTTCATTTTTATTTTTAGATTTATTGCAGGACTCAAAATATTTGCATTTCTAGTGATGCCTGAGCACGCGTACTATTACAAAAAATAGTTTTTCGTAATTTTAATGGTAGATACTAAATACTAAACGAATTGATATGTATTGAAACGTGTCTTATTCTAGAGAACATTTACCTATATTAATTCTATTCTTTTAAGCTTTTTTCACCCATTCACCAAATGGTCTATTTCTTAAATATTGTTTTAATAACTTAAAAAAACCCACTTTGTTTTAAAGCAATGATCTTAGAAACAGAAAGTGACTTCGATTACTAAAAGAAAAATGAATTATACAAAAATAAAATACTCAAGATGCCTAAACAGCATTAATAGCTCGCTCTAATGAGCCTTGTTATAACAATTAACAATCTAGTAATTATCACTTTCTCTTTCCCTTTCCATAAAAATACTCTTCAATAAAAAAAACTTTTTCTCTCGGAAGTCGCAGAAAAGTATGATGTAAAAGAAAATGTTATTTTCAAATCTTGTATTTTGAGTTCAATGTTTCAAATATTTTATAAAGTAACAAAATTACCTTGAAGAACTGTTTACCGCTCACTCCTTTTAGTATTTTTAATAACTTTAAATGAAAAGTACTTAAAAAATGGGTTTCGAAACTAGTATTGTTTTACAGATTAAGTTTAAAATGCTTCATGATAAACCTTGATAAGAATATCTTTGATGAAAAGAATTAAAGTCTTTGTTGCTTCGTTAAAAACTGTTTGCGATTACTTTTAGTTAAAGCGAGTTAATATTATGGTAAGAATTAGGCACCCGTTTTACATGACGGTGGTAGCAATTTTTAATTGATATTTGTTCTGAAATATAACACATAAAAATTGTTAAACCCACAATATTTGTAAGTAGACGTAATAAGGTGATTTATCTAAATGCTAGTAATCCGAAAATTGCAAAGATCATTAAAAACGTTTATTTCTTAAAAAGTATTACAGCCATGCAAAACTAATTCCACAACTGGTATCTGCAACCTCAAACTTTTTAAGTAACATACAAACAACTTATTTGAATGGTTGTTTGTATGTTACTTAAAAAGTTTGAGGTTGCAGATACCAGTTGTGGAATTAGTTTTGCATGGCTGTAATACTTTTTAAGAAATAAACGTTTTTAATGATCTTTGCAATTTTCGGATTACTAGCATTTAGATAAATCACCTTATTACGTCTACTTACAAATATTGTGGGTTTAACAATTTTTATGTGTTATATTTCAGAACAAATATCAATTAAAAATTGCTACCACCGTCATGTAAAACGGGTGCCTAATTCTTACCATAATATTAACTCGCTTTAACTAAAAGTAATCGCAAACAGTTTTTAACGAAGCAACAAAGACTTTAATTCTTTTCATCAAAGATATTCTTATCAAGGTTTATCATGAAGCATTTTAAACTTAATCTGTAAAACAATACTAGTTTCGAAACCCATTTTTTAAGTACTTTTCATTTAAAGTTATTAAAAATACTAAAAGGAGTGAGCGGTAAACAGTTCTTCAAGGTAATTTTGTTACTTTATAAAATATTTGAAACATTGAACTCAAAATACAAGATTTGAAAATAACATTTTCTTTTACATCATACTTTTCTGCGACTTCCGAGAGAAAAAGTTTTTTTTATTGAAGAGTATTTTTATGGAAAGGGAAAGAGAAAGTGATAATTACTAGATTGTTAATTGTTATAACAAGGCTCATTAGAGCGAGCTATTAATGCTGTTTAGGCATCTTGAGTATTTTATTTTTGTATAATTCATTTTTCTTTTAGTAATCGAAGTCACTTTCTGTTTCTAAGATCATTGCTTTAAAACAAAGTGGGTTTTTTTAAGTTATTAAAACAATATTTAAGAAATAGACCATTTGGTGAATGGGTGAAAAAAGCTTAAAAGAATAGAATTAATATAGGTAAATGTTCTCTAGAATAAGACACGTTTCAATACATATCAATTCGTTTAGTATTTAGTATCTACCATTAAAATTACGAAAAACTATTTTTTGTAATAGTACGCGTGCTCAGGCATCACTAGAAATGCAAATATTTTGAGTCCTGCAATAAATCTAAAAATAAAAATGAAACAAATTTTCTAAATCTCTCTTATATCTATACATGAAAATTCTATTACAATAACTATATGTAGCAAATATAACGATCAAAAATGTGCAAACCTTTTTCATAAAATAAATCCAAGATATGATAACTAAATAATGAGATTCTAGTTTCAGCAAGGTCTTTGTGTTCCAGTAAAAGATAGATCCTAAAATCTATCTTTTACTGGAACACAAAGACTGGCTCTTTCATATCAAGTTCAACAAATCTCTTTACTTTATAGCAGTGTTTTTAACTTATAGCTAAATTTTTTGACCTCTTTCATTGTCTTATTGACCATTATGTTTTCATGAGCTATGTATTATAATGATATACCAATTGTTGATAACTAATATCACCTTGTCAGGCCAAAATATGTGAAAAAAGATTAAAGTATTCATTAATAGGAAAAATTTAACGCAGCATCTATTAAAATTTCGTGAGCTATAAATTAAATTGAAAATGATTACCATTAAAATGATAATTTTTAAGATAAAAGCCACTGCACAAATTGAAAACAAAGTTTCGCCTAAACTAGATTATTGCAAGTTTAAAAAAGTTTTTTGAGTATCTAGTCAAATTTTGATTTATAGGTGAAAACGTATTAAATGTAAATATATAAGATAATGCTGATTTGTTTGCAAAAAACTTGAGATCAAATTAAAAGAACTTTTTGCTTGAATCGACACATTCAGAAGTTGTTTTCCAAAAAGATTCTTGCACTTCAAACAGATTACTTTCTGCATAAGTGGTATTTCAGACTTGCCTTTTCTTCGAGCAAATTTTCTTACACCGAACACAAAAATAAGATGCCTTCTTTTTAATAAAAAATCTTTTTTTCGCAAACTTTCGCGTTTATTTATAAAATCCCACAAAAAGCCCTCAAAAGTTGACTTTAAAAACCGTTTAAAACATATTTACAAATACTATTGGTAAAAAATAAAACAACCAACTTCCTACCGTCCATTCCATGTTTTAACTACAGTTCTTAACCCTTAAGACATGTGCTGATTTTTGAGCAGTTGCTCACAAAGATAAGTCGGGATCACTTAATCACTAACTCCGCCGTTGTTCAGGGGAGAGGTTGCAGATTCTTTGCTCCTACGATCATTTTCTTGCAGCTTTGAGTAATTGGACAACATAAACTTTATTGGGTCCATACCTGCTCGCAATCTCGATAATGAACTTTCTGACAATTTTACGACAAATCTTCAACGCGTCTTCTAATAACTTGGCAATATTGACCACTTGTCTTGATTCAGCTAAAAAATAAATTAGCTTTCTCTCTGTTATTTTTTTTTGCAACTTTCAAAAAGCTTAAATGCAGTACGGCATCTACAGAGAATGCTGCTAACAGCACAGGCTCAATTTTTATTATTTTTTTCTTTGCGTCTTATTTTGTCTTTCATGTTTAAAACATTCTAGACTGAATTAGCAGCTTTCCAAAATGCAAAATCTAAAGCTAGAAAAAGAAGTTCCAGCTTTAGATTTTGTATAGTTGTAATTACTTTCTTTCGTTGTATACAGACAGTAGCATCCGAAGACCCATAAAACTTTTCAAACACTTCAAATAATTTCTTACTTAGTTTCCTTTCCTCGCTTAGCCGGTAATTTTAAAACGCAAACAAAAAACAAAGTTTCTTTCTTTTTTATTAACAAGTTGGGAAATTTTTTACTACAGCGTAGAAAATAGAATTAGCCTCACCTTTATTTTTTGTTCTAATTTAACAAAAATCGCAGGTAAATAATTATGAAATCTACTTTATTTCTTATTACTTCTATTACAACTAAAAAGTTTATAAATTCTTATGTTTAATTAATTCCAAATGGAAAAAAAATTTAAAATATTCAATTTGTGGAGAAAATTGAATTAGCCTCATAAACGTTATATACAAAAAACAAAGAAAATATTTTGTTTTTACGCTCATTTAGTATTTAGTATAGCTTTCTGAATTTTTAATGACTTCAAATATGCGGTTTGACATACTAGTCACAAGATTTTGGATAGTTTCTATAGATATTTTATTCCAAGCTTCTCTGATACGAGTTTTCAGCTCCAAGGTGCATTCAAGTTGCTTACCATTTTCATAAACCTTTCTAGAAAGTATTCCCCATAGATTTTCAATTGGGTTAAGATCTGGACTACGTGCGGGCCATTCCATTACGTGAAAATTTTTTTCTCTAAACCAAGCTTTTGTAAGCTTTAAATCATGGATAGCAGCATTATCTTGTTGGAAAGTGAAAGTTTCACCCATCAATTCCTCACCATGTTCAAGGAAACTTATTTCTAATAAGTCAATGTAGTCCTGTGAATTCATTTTTGTTGAAATCCATGCCAGTGGAAGTTTTCCAGCAAAGGAAAAAGACCCCCAAACCATAACATTTCCACCCCCAAAGTTACGACTCATCCGAGTTTCTTTCTCTTTTCGAAGATCGTGCCAGTAATATTGATAGCCATCAGGACCATCTAGATTGAACTTTTTTTCATCACTAAAGAGAACTTGATGCCACTCTTTTGCCAAGACATGTGTTCTTTCGCAATTGTAACTTTTTTATGACGAGCAGTAAATTTTGGTTTTGGTTTACGCTTTTTCCAAACTGTACTTGGATCTTCATGTAAGATTTGTCTCACACGTTGAACAGATACAGGTAATTGTAAATCAGCACGATTTTGAGATGCAGTCATGTCCTGAGCAGCAGCACGACGTACAACAACTCGTTTAGTACGATTATCAATTTACGTTTGCCACCACTTCCCTTATAAGCTCCATAATTAACGCCAATCTTGAAGTAATTGTTAACCACTTTTGGAGATCTTTTAATTTTCTTCGCAATTTCCCGATTAGATAAGCCTGTATCTTTGTATGCTTTGATTAATGCTAATTCTTCATTCGTTAAACGCTTACCACGTCCCATTTCAAATTAAGGTATCAAAAACCAAATGTTAAACTTTATGAGCACTGATTTCACAGTATTTGTTTAACTTACAAATAATAATAAAAAACTCACAAATGCGTATCACCAGATCAAAATATACAAGTAAACTGAAAATAATTATTGATGAGGCAAATTTTAATTGTTACCGCAAATATCAAGTATTATACATTTTATGGTTTTATCAAATGTACCGCAATTTAATTATGCTATATTATAATCTAAAAAGTTGTTGTTTGTAACAGTAATTATATGTGTGTGGATACTAAAGTTGTACCACACAAACTTGTTTACAGAATATTGGATCAGCACATGGTGAGGCTAATTCTATTTTCTCCACTGTATGTTTAAAAAAATTTTCATGAAGTTCCACAAATAGCCCTAAAATTTAGTAATTAATCTTGGAAGCAAAACGTTCCGCTTTATTTGTGTATGACTAACTTTGTTTACAAGCATTCGATAGAATACCCCTTTACCCTATTGAGAGTTATCTAAGTGTCTGTTAGTGGAAACTTCCCCGTTTTCTATCATTTTGCGTACCATCATTAAGAATGACAAATGACAAATGCTGATCAAAAGTCAATTTCATTTTAAAAGTTAAATATGCAAGTAGAACAGTGCCATAAGTGAAATAAATTACTTAGATTTAAAAAGCAAAGTTACGTTTTAAATAAACGGTTTCTTAAGGCGTGTTAAAATCTCGACGATATATTATTATCCGAACATAAACAACGTTTTCTAAGTGTATTTAAAGTGTATTTAAAACGTTTACAAAGTTTAAGGGAGACCGGGGCTAATTGACTACAGAAGTAAGTTGACAGATGCGTTTAAATTTGGAACTTTCCCCAGAAATTTCCAAAAATTCACATGGAACTTCCTACTTAAATAATTCATCTTTCAATGAAGTATTAGGGCTTTAAACACATGCGCATAGGCGTTATAGCGATTTTTGTGTTTTTTTTTTTGTAGTTTTGTTACTAAATTACTACTTTTTCAATTTTCAAAAGCAATAGCATAAACTACATGTAAACTCGAATAGATATAAGTGTTGTATGGTTCACTCTAAACAGTCACACTTTGTGTTTCTCAATATTTCGCGTTTTTGGGGATTAATAGGCCATTTTGTGAGCAAAATGGTTTTGGCGTGAGTTGGCACAATGATCGCGGGGCTAGTTAGCAACAAGTGACAACTTACAACTTTTTAAACTAAAGTTATATAACACTGCAGATCTAAAGACATAAATTTTATAAACTTTATTTTGTGAAATTATAAAAAGGAAAGTAGGCTGACCTGTAAATTCCAAAAATGTTGCAAAAAGTGCCGTTGATGCTATTTTTATAGAAGGAAAGTTTAATCGATTGACATAAGGGCAATAAAATTTAAAGACAAAAAATTAATGTTGGATAAAAATTATCAAGAGTTTTCGTAGAAAAAGATACACTTGAAACAGATGCTAAACGTTGCTAAACTTGTCTCTTTTTAAATGGTGAGCCAACTTACCCTGAGGGTGTAGGCAACTTACCCCGGCCCGGCGTAAGTTGGCACGTAATCTTTTCATCTTTGGAAGCCCCTTTTGGGCCATTATTAATTTTTTTTATAATGATTGATACTTGAACATGCTTGCCAAATTCATACTCGTTTGTACTGCAGTTTGATATCTTCAAAAAAGTTCACCAAGAAATGCACAGAACTCAAAAACTAAGACCGTAGCCAACTTGCCTCGGTAATTAAAAGGTATCTTTAAGCAATATATCAAGTTATTTTATAATCAAAAAATGAGTTACCGCAAATAATCGGTTGATATATTTCAAAGCTATTTCATCTGTGATTAAAACCATCAAAAATGGGAGTTGAGTTAAAACCAAGGAATGGTCGCACGCTCTGCGCAACTTACTTAATGACTTGTTCAAACATGGTAAAACATTCAGGTTGAAACAAAAAGCGGCTGGAATGGCATTAAGAACCATCAGCGAGTTATTTAAAAAACACAAAAGGTTTGAATACGTGAAAAGTTACACAAAATCAGGAGCAAAGCGCAAAACGACACATCGAACGACAAATAGTAAAGATGATGCAGCAAGACCAGTTTTTATCACCATCAAAAGCGTCAAACTTTCTTGAAAAGGAACTTGAAATTCCAGTGACCCCGTTTGCTATTCAAAATCGATTGAAAAAGATTGGATTTATAGCAAGAGTTCCTCGCAAGAAAGCATTCCTTTAAAAAACCCATCGAGAGCGAGGATTCGCGTTTGCTACAGTTACGGAAAAAAGTATCCGGACAAACTATTTTTAGGTATAATTCTATATTAAATGAAGGAAACCTCATACTGTGATATATATTTTTGTAGCTCTCTACAAGCTCTATCTAAATGTACCATCAAACATTTACTACGCTAAGTAGATGTCTCTTTTGGTAAGAAAAACTAAAATGACTGTGGAAAAAAGTATCCGGACAGTTACTTTCTGCTAATTTTTGGTCAAGATTTTCAATAAAGTTAATGGCATAATATCTTATAAGTATCCTAGTAGCTTAGGATAATATAAGTAAAAATGATAAAAACCATAATTTCTATTTCTATAACATTTAGAACCTATTGACAACCGTTACCATGGTGTAAAGTAAAGAATTGAAAGAAGTTGCTAGGAAAGAGGTTGAAGTGCTCTCAAAAGAAGGCAAAACTGTTCGAGATATAGCTCAACAGCTTTGTATGCCCAAATCAACTGTTCAAGATACTCTGGGGAGAATTAAAAAACATGGAGTACTCAAAAGTTTGCCAAGATCTGGACAAAAACGAAAAACAACTCCGAAGATTGATCGAAAAATCCTCACTTTGGTTGAGAATTCCGTGAAACCAAGTGTAACAGATATTGCGAATCAACTCAGAGAACTCGAGTTAGTCAATATAAGTCCTCGAACTGTTAGAAATAGGCTGCATGAGTATGATTTACATGGTAGAGCACTTACCAAAAAACCGCTACTTACCAAACGACATATTGCAAAGAGGTTTGCGTTTGCAAAGAAGTATCAAAAATGGACCGTAGATGATTGGAAGAAGGTATTATGGTCAGACGAAACAAAAATATGCCTTAATGGTTCAGATGGTAGACGTTGGACATGGAGAAGACCAGGTGAGTTAATGCAACAAAAGCATGTTAAACAGACAATAAAGCATGACAAGTATGTCATGGCCTGGAGATGCTTTAGTTGGAATGGTGTTGGGCGTATGCATGTTATAGAGGATACATTGACTTCCCCTAAGTATGTTAGAATGCTTTCAAATCATATGCTACCATCTGCTCGAGAGTTATTCGATGGAGAATTCTTATACCAGCAAGATGGTGACTCAAAACATACGGCAAAAAAAACCAAAGCCTGGCTCCAAAGCAAAAATATCGAGGTATTAGATTGGCCAGCACAAAGTCCAGACTTGAATCCTATAGAAAACCTATGGAAAGTAGTCAAGGAAGAAATTTGTAAGCTCATACTGACGAAAAATGACGATATTGAGGAAGCAGAAAATGCAGGAATTCTATAGATATAACGAGGTGTAAGAGTCTGGTTGAGTCAATGCCTAAGAGAATTGACGAAGTATTAACTAATAAAGGAGGATGGACTAAATATTAAAGAAATGAATTACAAAAAAATATATATATATTTTTGCCGGATACTTTTTTCCACAGTCATTTTAGTTTTTCTTACCAAAAGAGACATCTACTTAGTGTAGTAAATGTTTGATGGTACATTTAGATAGAGCTCGTAGAGAGCTACAAATATATATATAACAGTATGAGGTCTCCTTCATTTAATATAGAATTATACCTAAAAGTAGTTTGTCCGGATACTTTTTTCCGTAACTGTAAGTGGTATGTAAACATACCGCTTTCATTATGAAAGAAAGTTTGTCGACTGACAAAACAAATTTTAATTACATGTCAAACAAATTTTAATTACATGTCAAACAAATTTTAATTACATGTCAAACAAATTTTAATTACATGTCAAACAAATTTTAATTACATGTCAAACAAATTTTAATTACATGTCAAACAAATTTTAATTACATGTCAAACAAATTTTAATTACATGTCAAACAAATTTTAATTACATGTCAAACAAATTTTAATTACATATTAAAACAAATTTCAATTACATGTCAAACAAATTTTAATTACATGTCAAACAAATTTTAATTACATATTAAAACAAATTTCAATTACATGTCAAACAAATTTCAATTACATGTCAAACAAATTTTAATTACATGTCAAACAAATTTTAATTACATGTCAAACAAATTTTAATTACATATTAAAACAAATTTTAATTACATGTCAAACAAATTTTAATTACATGTCAAACAAATTTTAATTACATGTCAAACAAATTTTAATTACATGTCAAACAAATTTTAATTACATGTCAAACAAATTTTAATTACATGTCAAACAAATTTTAATTACATATTAAAACAAATTTCAATTACATGTCAAACAAATTTTAATTACATGTCAAACAAATTTTAATTACATATTAAAACAAATTTCAATTACATGTCAAACAAATTTCAATTACATGTCAAACAAATTTTAATTACATGTCAAACAAATTTTAATTACATGTCAAACAAATTTTAATTACATATTAAAACAAATTTCAATTACATGTCAAACAAATTTTAATTACATGTCAAACAAATTTTAATTACATGTCAAACAAATTTTAATTACATATTAAAACAAATTTCAATTACATGTCAAACAAATTTTAATTACATGTCAAACAAATTTGAATTACATGTCAAACAAATTTGAATTACATGTCAAACAAATTTTAATTACATGTCAAACAAATTTTAATTACATGTCAAACAAATTTTAATTACATGTCAAACAAATTTTAATTACATGTCAAACGAATTTTAATTACATGTCAAACAAATTTTAATTACATGTCAAACAAATTTTAATTACATGTCAAACAAATTTTAATTACATGTCAAACAAATTTTAATTACATGTCAAACGAATTTTAATTTCATATCAAACAAGTTTTAATTACATATCAAACAAGTTTTAATTACAAGTCCGATGGAGCTCAAAATCTATGGAGAATGGAAGGCAAAGCATTTAAACTCATTCATCGTTGCATTTAAGGGACAGTGAAATTCGGTGGAGGCAGTTTTGTGGTGTGGGGATCGAAGACTTGAAGTTAAACAGAAGAACTTTGTTGTGTATCTATGGACTCTAAGGTTTATGTCGATATTCTCAATAAAATGTTTCCGGCCTAAACTAGAAAACTGCAAATGAGAAAATGTTTTATCTTCCAGCAAAAAATAGACCCCAAGCAGATGTCAAATATATGAAAGAGTTTTTCATTCAGAAAAAAATTGAGATACTTGAATGGCTGGCTAAAAGTCCAGATCTCAATCCAATTAAACACCTGTTGGCTACTATGGAGTAAAAAGCCGGCGCACGATGAATTAAAAAGAAAGAAGAGCTAAAGATCTTGCTTCAAGAAGCTTAGACTCAAAAAGATTCAGATATGATATAGAAGTTAGTTGAACCAATGTAAAATTGAATCGCAGAGGTCATTAGAGCTAACATTGGTCCAACTCAATAATAAAAAACTTATAAAAATTATTTAATAGGAGTAACTTTAGATTTCAAAATCATTATTCGGATACTTTATATTGAAATTTTGTAAAGTTGGAATGTTTTTTTAAATTTTGGCCGAATAAATTTAAGATAATTTCATTTTTGTTTTCTGAAATCTTGATCAAATTTTGTTTTCAGAATAATCATAAAAATTTTCTTTAAAAGCTTAATAATTTTCTGAAGCAACTCGCCTGAGAATGTTTTTCATAAACTTTTTTGTTCGGATGCTCATCTCTCTTTCTTTTATATGTGTATAAATTAATGCATACATAATTTCTCAAATATCTCAATTATGGCGTTCACAAAAATTCTCTTGCAGGGAAACTTGACTCCAGTGATGAAGCCATCAATGTTTTTAACCTTTATTGTACTATTTATAAAAGGTAAGAAAACTCTTTCAAGAAAGAATGTTTTAAAGAGCTTTTTTAGTGTTTTTGCTATTGCATATTTTTTCTAATTTTTTAACCAAGTTTGTAATTTACAAAGTATAAAAAATGCCTGAGTTGATTTACAGAAAGCACATTTTCAGCGGTTTCTGCGTTAGTTTTTATTTAAAGTACCGTTACTAATTTTACTGCCTTCAGACTTTTCTTTTTACATATCTAAGTTATTGTGGATTATCAGGATGTTAAAAGTTGGTAACATTAATTTTTTAGCGAAGAATCTAAACAAAGAAGTGAATTTTTTTCTCATGCTAGATAAAGTATGCAGAAATGCTTTTTAAAAAGTTGAATAATTCTTTTGAATAACTTTTAAATAATCAAATGAGTCACCGACGTAATTTAAAATCAGTTTTATACATTTATCAACAGTTGCTGTTTGTTTGGGTCGTGTCAATTAACTCTTCATTAAAAAGTGGTTCTAATAACTCTGTTCCTGTATTAGTATTTAAGTTATTCTTGTTTTTCACAATCTGCGTTTAAAGTTCGGATACGGGATCAATGCAGCACGTGTCACTCATCAACAATGCAACACACGTCAACTCATTAAATTTTATCACTGCGCCAAATATTGCTTTAAAATGCAATCGATAAACCCGCAATATGGCGTTATCAGACTCTATGAAGACTTCAGTAACTGCTTTGAATTTGATTGCTCTGGTAAGCAACACAATTTAAAGTTTATTGGTTGTCTAGAAGCAAAGATTAACCTACATTAGGGTCAGTTGCGGAGTTGAAATGCCATGATATACCACTAGACGCGAAAAAGTCCTGAGAAAATTAGACAGAAACTTTATAAGTGCTCTCAGGTACATTCTAAACACACGAAAGGCCTTCTTAGTCAACAATCATTGATTTAAAGGCAAGATCATCTAATAAGTCTACTTAAATATTGAGGGAAAGCATCAGAGTGAGTTATTTAAAAAGAGGGAAAACATCAGGGTTAGTTCCTTTTAATAAGATTTTTGGAATGTTTTCTCAGTAACTGTAGCCAAAACATACTTTGTAGTAGAGTAAATGTTTCAGCAATATCTAAATCACGTGGCAAGAGAATGGGATGTTTTATATCAGACGTGTTTTTGGCGTTTACTTGTTGTTAATACTGACGTTCAATACAGCAATGACTTATTTATGAATAAGAGAGTATAATAAAAAGAAGCAATAACCGTAAGTATTAAGACTAGTATCACTAAATCAAAGCAGTGAGATATCCAGAGTTTTTGGTGGAGAGAACTATGTAACTTTCTTTGGAGACGGAGTGCAGCAGGAATTAATATCAGCGGTAAAATAGTTAAAGCGCATGAGCCTAGAGAACTGCGTGAAAGTCACTTTATGAGCAACCTTGCCAAAGTTAGACAGTATTTTTTTTGAAAGAATTCGATAATGCGAGGATATTTCAAGTTCATTAATATTTATTTTGTTAGAACCAAAAAAAAAATGCAGAAAACGCATCACAAAAGTTTTTAAATAGGTAAAAGCATTTTGTCTCGTTGAAAATAATCTTTAAATAACAATTAAAATAAGAAGCGCTAGTGACCAGTTGCTTTTTTAGTAAAAGAATATTGTTGATAAAAAACAAATATCGCTAATACATCGTACTTTTAAAGAACTTTTAGTTGTAAACATCTGTATCGTAAAAAAGGTATAGCATGAATGCAAGTTGTGATCGTAAAAAAGGTATAACATGAATGCAAGTTTTACAATTACAGGTATTTACTCTGAGTGGAGTGAATGGAGTTCCTGCTCAGAAACATGTCAATCTGATCCCAATACATATCCGCTTCAGGTGCGGACGAATGACTGTCAGATAGGTGGGTGTAGTGGTCCCACCATTCAGACCCGATCCTGTAATGTTCATGTTGGATGTCCTGGTAGGCATTTGAAATATATTTAATTTAAGTTTGTTCATTAATGGACTTTTAATAATTATCTATTAATCATTATTATTTAATTGTGGTTCAGTAACGCGTTGCTGAATTAGTTATCTTAATAGTTCAAACCAATCAAACTTTATATTTGCTTTGATATATCAAGAAAATATTTAGTAATCTAAATTATGATGATTTAGTTTATGTCGATCTTTGAAAAAACTTATAAATGTAGAATACTGATGCGTTTAAAGGAACTATATATAAAACAGTTGATTACTTTAGGTTCCTGGGGATTATGGACGCCATGGGGAGCATGCTCGGCAAGCTGCCAAATAACATCAATTCAACCACAAGCACTCAGATACCGAGTTTGCTCAGGTGGTAACTTTGAAAAAAAGTGTGACGGTCAGAAAGAGACTGAAAGTCAGGCCTGTAATACTGTGGTCTGTGAAGGTGCACAACATTTATCTTCAATGTTACTTTGGATTGTTGAATCTCTTTAATTATTTACTGATAAATTGCTTTTTGCTCTCATTTTTATTTATAGTTAAAGGTTGTTAAAAGCAGAGTTTAAATAAATCAATGTGCAACTTTTTAACAGAATTATTTTTAAATAGTTAGGAAATTCAATGTAAATGTTCGATAATAAGCGACTTTTAACCCATTCGCTTTTACATTCGTTATATAAACATCATTTATACGGAATGGTAAAAATTGAACTCTCATTCATTTCCCACTCAATACAGACATTAGTGGTATTAAAAAAATAAAGAAACTCTCTTTTTCTTCAAAGAGTTTTAATGTGTTCTCTGTCCTTCCCTGTTTATAGTTTTTTAACGTTGTTGAGTCACCTGTTCTTATCACTATCATCGCTATCAAAATCCAAACCAGCTACATTATCATCACTAAAAACAAAACCATCATAAAGTTTTGTTATCAATATTGCTAAAAATATTCATTAAAAGTCAAACATTTTTGCTTAGAATACCAAGAAACAGGTTAAGAAAAATAATTTATTTTTAATGAGTAATTATTTGACAATTTCGGTGAGTTGGTAACTTTATTTGGGTGTGAAACTTTGAGTGTTTGAATATTCGCTTCTAGGACAAATATCGAACTGGGGCTCATGGAGCGTCTGTCCAGAACTGTGTTCCGTTGCATCAACTACGTCGCGTAAACGCACGCGAACATGTTCTGGTTATTCAACGTGGGATCCAAATTTTTTTGGATGTACAGGAATAATAAAATCAGAGGAAGAGCCGTGTTACGGCAAATTTCCTTGCAAAGGTAAGATTTCTTTTATACAATGGATAATTTTCCATCAACATATTTTCAGTTTGCAGGGAGATAATTAATTTCCTTATTATTGCATTACTTAAGGACATTAAGTTCGTCTTCTTTACCTCCTTTTCCTAATTTCGAAAATTATAAACAACGAACCTCTATAAACTTTAGATCCTCTTAATTTACCCCAACATACTTGTCATTATTGAAATTGTATTTATTGAAAAGTCCCCTATCTCGATACTCGACTAATTAACCGTTGTACTTTCTTGAGTTTCAAAATATAATGCGACTCATTTTACGACAGCAAAGAGGCCATTCAAAATTCTGCTTTTCCATTTGTTTACATCAGTGTAAACGCGAGATGCCGTAAGATATTTGCTAACAAGTCACTTAAGGCTTCTTCACAACGGTTTTTCGTTTGTATAAAGTTTATTGTGTCTAAAAGGTGGTTTTCGTAAACCCAAATTGCTCTTGATTTGATTGTATTGATTACACAATCATCAAGGTTGAAATTTCATTTTTCCTTTTTAATTTTGAAAACTGATATTAGTTAATTTAGAGTTGCCATCTTGTGAATCAGTTTTTGCCTCAATATCATTTCATTATATGGATTGCTCTAAGCATAGTTTTGCAAGATTTAAGTAAATCACCATACGATTTTTATTTTATCCAGGCAACTATTAGTTACTCTGTCCATCTCAAAGCGCAAATCGGCTACTAAAAAGAAGAGCAAGGTTAACTTATTCATACTGAACATATTGATTTGAATCAATCATAAAGTGTTCACATTAACATAGGGATGAAACAATAACTCCTCACATTTAGACCCATGACAAGCATGGCAACTTCTTTGTAGTTCTATGTGTAAAATGTGACTAGTTAGGGTACATTAGTTTTGCATTTCCACCTGTGAGTTCTGAAAAACCAGCCGGTGTTTTTGATGAAACAAAATTCTGAAATGTAATAAAAGATTCACAGTTTACTTACTCAAAGACTGACAAAAACAAAGAGCGTGTATATCTATTATCGATGTTTTCAAAAACCATTTCGGGAATGCAAATGAAGAAATTATGAAATCCATTTTTACATGGTAACGGGACACAGTAACGAAAAAAAGGTTGTCTCTGACATGAAGTAAAGTTTACATTTCAAGATTATCTCCCTTAGCTTCAATACACTTTGTTAAACTTAAGGAGGAAGCATGGAGGCTTGTGTTGAGCTTAAGGTTCCGCAGTCTTTTTGGTTTGGGAAGGGCAAGAATTACTTCTTAGAACTAAGTTATTCTTCCTCAGTGGGTTATAACTTCAGTGGTTCTCAAGTTCTTCTTAACGCATAATGGTTTATGCTCTATTATTCACAACATCAACAAAATAAAAGTAGTATCTTCTTACTTCTAAAAAAACGTGTATGTTCAATTGTTTTTGTTAATTTCCCCGTTTCTGCTGTTTTAGCTTTTATCTAAACGAATCTCTCCTTCCTCGTTTTATCATTAGTGGCAGAGCTTTCGCTGACTTTGCTTTAGCCAACTTTCTTATCATTTGTTTTCTTTTTTATATTTCTTTCAAACTTTCAGTTAATTTTTGAAAACTTTATTGTTTTCTTAATTTCGTTGACAATTTTTTTTCACTTGCACTAACGGCTACTTATCGTTTCCTTACTTGACAATATAAAGTCATCGTGCGTACATCTTTGTAAGACGCCTTTTTTATTATCTTCTTCTTTACATAACTACTTTATGAACTTCCATTATCATCAATTCATCTTTACTACAGCCGTTTTTGTGCAAGTGTGCGATGAACACAAGCTTCAGAAACATTTATAGTAACGATGCTTAAAATCCATTTTATTTTTGTTAAAACAATACGCACAAGCCTGAGAAACAACCGTTAGAACACAGTTTTGAATGGCTACTAACAAAAAGGCACCCATCTTTTATGGAGCCTATCTTTTGATAGAAAAAAATATATCAGTGAAACAACAAAGAGTGAATTGGCACATATAAATGCAAACTAAGAAGGGTTTATAATAGTCTCACCAAAACAAGGTGTCTAGCATTTCAACGCCATACTTGCGTCATTTTGAAGACAGTCTTTTCTAACGCCATACTTGCGTCATTTTGAACGCCTTCCTTGAGTCGTTTTCAACGGCATACTTGTGTTTTTTTCAACGCCATACTTGTTTCAGTTTCAACGCCATATTGTTTCAGTTTCAACGCCATATTGTTTCAGTTTCAACGCCATACTTGTGTCATTAAAAAGACAGTCTTTATAGAAATATCTCGTAATATCGGTTCATGAAAGATATTCTCATTTGGAACGCATTAACATAAAATTGAATTATTCTCGACAGCCATCTCAATGAACTTCTGACTCATTTTGTAAAGTATATGCTGAAAAAAATGAACTCTTTCACCGATATATTAAGATAATGCAGGAGAGCTACCAAGAGCAACGGGACATACATAAATATTTTGACAACTGTTGGGTGGAAACTGATCCCATGAATATGTTTTTTTAATAAAAACTTTGTTCTTTACTTTTTTTTTGGTCTTTGTATTATGCATACTTCTGAAATTCATATGTACCATTCTGCGACTATTGAAAGAGTATTTTCTGGTGCACATAAGACGAGGGCATAAAATTGGCAATTGTTGTTTTTCGATACTATACTTTCCGAGTCGAATGCACTCAAACTCCATAAATATCGTTAAGCTTTTCTCTGCTGAATACTTCAAATGTATTTTCTTTAGATAGATTGACCAAGGTAACTTTTTACTTGATATTTCTAATTTATGAACTAGTTGAACAAGTGTTTCTTCTAAAGCAATACCAGGTGTTTCATTCATTTACCCTTTACTTCTTAATTCAAAACTTGTTTAGCTTACAGTTCATGTCTACTCTGCGCGATGCTGTGAAACTTGACTGCAGATAAGCCCATTGTTCCTAAACTTAAGTTTAGATTTAGTCAATTAGAGAATGTTTCATCATCAGAAGAATAATTCGTGTCATGAGTATTATTTGAGAAATTGTTGCGGAATTTCGTTTTTGAATGAACACATTTATAAACCGGGTGTAAATTTTATGCCTTCATTTTTAGTCAGAGCAATTATGATGGATATTTGTAAGAAAAAAGATATAGATATATTTAACTTTGCTGCGCTACTAAAAAGAAAACAAAATTTTTTTCTTTTGAAAACTGATTATTAAATATGATTGCCTTTAGCATTTTTTTTTTTTACTTTTTTTTTTTTGTTATGTAAAAGGATCATAGCTTTTCGTAACAATATTCTTAAATGGTGTAAATAAAATTTGAAAGCAGGTGTAAATAAAATTTGAAAACCATATTTTCAAGTTTTATTTACACCTGCTTAATCAAACTTAATGACAGTTTTAAAAAATAAAAGCTTTTTTCATCTTTCAAACTAATGATCCCAAATACAGTTTCATGAACTGGTTTCTAAATTTAAATTCTTGTAGAACGTAGAATTCCAAAAGGAACAAAATTGATGGATTTTCATTTCAAAACTTTAATTATTTCAATAAATATCCATCCCTTTGAAGACAAAGAATGAAACTTAACAGCGATATGATTCTGAATTGCAGTTTTTGGAAGTATAAACAATTAAGTCTGCTTACAGAGACTGGCTACATTTTTATATAAGTTAAAGCTACTATTTGAGTAAAGAGCATCGAACATTTAGTCCAGCAGTCTTCTATTTCAAGCATCCTGCTAAACCAGCCCCTCTATAAACTAGTTTTCCATTCCATCGTTACCTCTCACTTAATAGCGTAGACACACTTGATCAACTAGCATCTGTTATTGCTGAATCTACTGTTGTAAAAATAGGTTGAATTGTTAGAAAGAAAGTTTTTAAATGCAAGACGATGTTGTAAGTTTAAGTTGGTATAATCCAATTTATCATTATCATTCACTAATCTATATAACTTATTTACTTTCATTTTATTACCCAGGCACTTACACAGATTGGGAAAACTGGAGTTCATGTTCAGAAACCTGTCAAAGCAATTTGAATGCTTCACCATCTCAATCTCGAGTAAGGCAATGCGTTGGAGATAATCTTGGAGGAGGTTGCACTGGAAATAACCAGCAATCAAGGAACTGTAACGAGCAGGTTCCATGTCCAGGTTTATTTTTTAGTTTTGTTTCAAAACTCTTTAAGTGGAAGCTAACATCATTTCATTTTTCGAAATCAAAAAAAAAAAAAAACAAATTTCAAAAGAGCTATAAATTTTTTGTAAATTCAATAAATTCGAAAAGTAAACCGTGGTAAACGGGTCCTACCCGATAATAGACGCGGTTACATTTTATTAAATGAGATTTTTGAACTTTTGTTCTCTTTTATTATTGAAGAAATTTGAAAACCGCACATTAATGTAAATTGTATTTTTTACTGAAAACTTTAAGTTTCAAGAAAAATAAAAGTAAATTATAAAAAACTGGCGTGTTTAAACTGAAGATAAGGTTAAAATCCATCGATTCTACTACACTTAAAAGAACAGTGAAAACAATGTTAAAATGATAATCTACATTCGTTCGCAAAAGATTCATCGTCGATGGCATTTTTATTTGGGAAAACATCTTTTTGTGTAACGGTGGTCACACATAACGTTTTAAAATGTTAACATATCATCATGAAACGTTTTTCTGCATTTACTGGATTTAATCATTTTTAGATGTTTATTACATATATCAACTTCATCACCAACTTTCAGTGATAGTTTACATTTTGGGGTTACTTAATTTGCTTTTGTGCAACTTTTATCACCCTTGTTTTTTTTTTGCTTTTTCTTGATCTTTCATCACTGCCGTTGTTCATTCATCACATGAAGAATGGTGTTATAGCTTTAGTAGGTAGATTGAAGTAGTAAGTAGAAGTAAGTAATAGATAGATTGAGGAATAGCTTGATTAGACGGTTTGCGTTATCTCTAATTTATCTTGATTAAAGTTGTTTTTATTTGATTAGAAAACATCAGCATGTTGAAATCCAGCCTATGCATGTAAACGAGTGAAAGCTTTGCTCCACTCAAACATTACGTTATTCAAAGGTGGAAAATCTTTTTCATCGAAGTTCTTGAAATTAGTTTTAGTGCAATCTCACTAACCTTTTTTACCATACCTAGTAAACGTACAATAGAGACCTGCGTCGAACGGTTACAAAATATATGAAGAGTGAACTGGAAGACACCGTAAACATAATTTATTATCTCAACGAACCTAAAGTTAATAATAAGTTATGTTAATAATCTATTTAACCAGAAAAACCATAGATGTTCATTTTTAGAATCATTTGAGAATATAAATCAATCCAGTACCAAGTTGTCGTTTTTTTAACATGTAAACACTTCGTTAACATCATATTAATAGCATGACAATGCCAATCGTCAGCTGTACAATCTTAAATCAAAAATAAAAGTTGGATTCTTTCAAAAACAAGTTAAAAAATACGTAAAACTGTTTATAATGGCAACGGCAGTTCACTGGAGCTGTTTTTTAACTTAAAAACAGCCCCAGTGAACCGTCGTTATTGTGATCATATTTTCCTCTAAACCAGAAAAAGTCCACCATCCAACACCAAGTAAGTTTTTAGATTAATCAGCGTAGCTCTTATCGTTTTGGTCTATTTTGTTATCATTATTTTATTTATTTGCCTCTGTATTTCAAGTTACGTATTTTTTAAAAGTATCGATCAAAGTTTTCACAACTCAAAAACTTTATGATCAAGATTTTCAAATATTAATTACACTTAAACATAATCACAGTGTATCCAAAAACGACAGTCAAGCACAATCTATTCCAAACAGGAGCTATCTTTATTGTTGACTAGGTTCAAGATGCCGTTCAACAAGAGGTAAAAATGTCATGCAAAAGACTTGGTAGCGTAGCATTCACAACTGATGCGTTGAGAAGCAGGAACTGGGATGCTTTTGTCTTTCACCACACATTTGATTAAATACGAGTTTCAGCGGAACGATTTTAAAGTGGGCTTAAGACTTTTCCAAGACAATTATACCAGAGTTCAAAGTTAGGCTAACTTCAAGAAGAAACGTACTGATTGTGTTTAAACGATCGGGGTTTCAATGCTAAGCTAGCTGTGGAATTAAGCACAGAGGTCCAAACTGAAAGGTTTATAACTGATTACACGATATAGCTAATTTCTGTAAAACAAACTTCAATGATTTTGTAACGGTGTACACTGACGGCCAACACTTGCTCTATTCTCGCGTAACATGCACCAAAATTCAGCATCAGAAATATTTAAACAAACCTTCATGCAAACATTCTTGAAGAATATTAATATCAAATTTCAACTTGTCAGTATTGGATTGGTTTAAAAACAAATTCAGTGATAGCAATTCAATCTTTTTAGGATTATCCTGTTACTCTCTGGGAAAAAATAAATAAAACTGTGAATTTAATTATTCTTTTAACAGTAATGTAAGAACTGAAGAGAGCAAAACTATATTTATAACCAGAAAACAAAAAAAATTGAAAAAAACTAAACATTCGAAAAACACGATAAACTTAGTCAAAACAAATATAAAATCAGGTCATAACCATCAAAATCAAGTTTGTCAAACTTTAGGAGATCAGTATAATTTCTCCTTCGCGTCTTGCGAGTTCAAATTGTTAAAATGTTTCATTTTCAAATCTGACAAATTTTAAACTTGAACTCGCGTGTTTACTACTATAGCACTTTAAATTTTACTTGCAACTTTGTGCAAATAATCTTTTTCTGACCTTTTCAACGCTCTTTTAAATTGTACATCTTTTTTAGTTGTTATATTTTAGGTTCTTGGGGAACGTGGACAGTGTGGGGTGTTTGCTCGGCAACCTGTCAAATGACTTCAACTCAACCCCAAAAGTCAAGATATCGATATTGCTCAGGAGGGACCTTTTCTCAACGCTGCGATGGTCAAAGAGAGACTGAAAGTCAGGCCTGCAATTCAGTGGTCTGTGAAGGTGCTCAACATATGTCCTTAATCTTATTTTGACATGTTAAATCTCTTATATATTTACTGATATATTGCTTTTTCTTCAGTTTACATTTATTTTTTAAAGTTTATATAATGCAATGTTTTAACAAGTTAACGCGTAATCATTTCGCAGAGTGTCTTTTAACTAGCTAATCAATGCCATATATATTTTGGAGAAGGAATGATTTTTTTAAACTATTCCATTTTACATTTGTTCAGTTTACAACATTGATAAGGCATTGCAATTTTTTAAAATATGCAAATTGTTAATTCTCATTTTTTACTCACCCATTTCTAAACTTTAGACATTAGCGGTGTCAAAAAGTAAAGGGGAATAGCTCTTGGTTTTCAATGTTCTTGGGATACTCTGTTCTTCATTGTTTATAGTTCTTTAATGTTATTCAGTCATCTTTTCTCGTCATTATTATCATTAATAAAGCCCTAACCAGTTACCTTATCATAACTAAAAACAATACTAAGAAAAGGAATTCCTCGCAATATCGCTAATAACTTTTATCTATATAAATGTTATGCTGTAATAGTTTTACTGGAAGTCGTCTATAAGTTGCACCGTTTTGAGTCCTCACAAATAATTTCGTAAAACTCCGTTTCAAACCTCTACTTATTTTGAAAAACAACATTATCTCAGACTTCTTTTTGTTTGTAATTTTGCGTTTAAAAAGAGAAATAATTATTTACTGAAAAGGATATCAAAATGGATTTTTCTTAATGATCATTGGAAAAGGTTTGTTAAATGACTTTGAAGAGTAGTTATCAACGATAAAAGTAAAAGCTTTAAATTATAAGAAGGGGTTGCTATTCCTGGTTAAACATATTTATTAATTTAAGAAGTTTATAATCAGTTCGGGGGTCTAGACTTTCTCAAAGATAAAAATTTGGTGAAGAAATTTGTCTTGTTTGGACGTTCCAACAGGATAATGGTCGAACCATTCTGCAAAATGTGCTATAGTTTGGTATTTGAAAAATTCTTTATTTTCAGTTACGGAACAAAAATCATAGCATTCAGATTCAAATCCGATTCATAATCTATGGAAGATTATTAATGACGAAAATTATAATGGAAAGTAAAAGAAGTACGGAGAATGGTAAAATCTCATGGTGTTCCATTTCTACCCGAGTTTTATGCTAACAGTCAGGTTCAATATCTATAAGATGTACCAAAATGAACAAAAATTATAAGTGTTCAACATGCTATTGAATAATAGAATTTTAACGATAAATGATAAATATGGTTTCAAATATTTAAATATGGAAAGGCTTTTATTTAGTGTAATTTATGTCCCATTGATCTTTATTATCAACTTAAATGTTAACTTTAATATCCAGTTTACATTCAATACAATTTTTAAAGATCTGAGAGTAAGCTTGTCTATGTTCATATTTTGAACTAATTTTTGATATACTAATTAAGTTGACTTTAAAAGATAATGATATTAAAAAAGAATAGACATTGGATTTATTTAGCAAATATACTATTTGTGACTATTAACAGGTTCTCTTAAACTAAGTGGTATATTTTAAATTATTTCTGTTAAAAATCATAATTCAATACCGCATGCAGCTTAATTACTTTTATTTTTTAGAATCTGCAAATCTGCACATGTAAGACTTTCTTTGTGAGAAGACTTTTCTTTCAATTATCCTTGTTATTTTAAAGTCCATAAATAAGAATACGGCCTTATTTCTTTTCATTATGTTGGTGAACTTTCCTGAAATAGGTTTTACCATATTGAAACATCTTAGAAATTGTTGAGCTTTTTCTTTATATGGTGAATTATGTTTTTAACATTGATAAGCATGAGTGTGAAGTTTTATTTAAACACTAAAATGTAAATAGAAGTATTTTAAGAGCTAAATAACCTACTTTAAAAGCTTTTATACTAGGCTAGATCACCTTGCTTATCATATTTTTCTCGAATGAGTAATACGTTAATATTTTTTTAATCTTTACCTAAAACTTACCGAGCTTCTTTTTGATTAAACCTAACGAGGATTGAGATTACATTACTTATCTGAAACTAATTTGTATTAAACAAAATATACTGTGACTTTCAAAAATATAAGGTTACTTAGATTTTTTATCGATTTTTAGCGACTTTATGTCCATGCTTTTTAAAAAGCAAAAGAAAAGAAGACAGATTTTTTAAAATTTTTTATTTGGATTATGTTGTATAACTAAAAATAAAACATTTTTACAATATCGATTTGCTACCAAATGCAATCAAGAAAGGAGAACCAGGTCAAAAAAACCCATAATAAAAAAATGTGTCAAAAGTAAAGGCTCAAGCTTTAATTCAGTATTTTGCAAGACCAAATATGTTTTTACGCAGGCTCGAATACGTTTGGCATATATTCAATCAGATGCACTCATAATTCCTTTGCAACTTAGTTTACAACTTTTTTTCAACGGTAAGTTTCAATTGCGCAACGCTTTCCTCATTCTCTCTTCATAATTTCTGATCCATCCATGACCCAATAATTTTGATGGGGTTCAGATCAGTTGATCGCGCTGGCAAGGGTAGCAGAGTAATATGTTACTTTTGAAAACACTCTTTCAGCGACTTGGCAGTATGCTACGTTGCGCCGTCCTGTTGGAAAATTCAGTTTTTGCGTCTTCCAAAAAATGATCTAGCAGTAAGTAAAAGCCTGTTTTACAAATTCTCTTTGTAATAATACTGGTTTATTCTCCCTGTATAAAAATTTTGAAAGCCTTTCCCCTAATAAGAAATATATCACCATTTACCTATCTTAGTACTGTTGGTACACAAGATCTTTCCTTATAATTCCTTAAACCTAATCTTTTAACAACCTTGATTTACGATTAACCACCTCAAAATTCGATTAATCGCTAAAGATGATGCTGTTACTGGCAGCAATATAACAGTGGATACCTTTTTTTATTTAAGGCACCTTATAACTGTGCTATAACTAGCACCAACGTAGTCAGTCTTATTACTAAACTCAGCTGACAGTTCTATGGAGCTTTTATTGCTTCTGGTGTGCCAGAACTAACCAATAGAAACACCTCTTGAAATACAAGTTTTGAGTTTGTTTGAAATTTGTATTGGTCGAAGCGAGTAAAAATTTTCAGAGTTAACGTTTAATTATTGACTTTACATTTTTAACACCTTTTTTTTGATTTTAGTACCAATATAATTTTTTTTTTACTTTTTTATTTTTTTATCTTTTTATATAGGTTGTGTTTGGAAATGAGATTTTTTTAAAAATTCTCTCTTCTTTCTTGTTATATTTATTTAAAATGCATGGAAATAGTTAAAGTAATCGCTAAAACATTGCCATATATTTTTGAAAGCAATTGTCGCATATATGAAATACGACAAAAATCAAGTTATTGAATAAAAGCAATATAATATTTTTTACAAAGTGAATAATTTAAACTTTATTACACTTAAATGCATTTTTATTTTAAGACATGATTAATTAATATAAATATAAATATAAAAAATTTTACAGTGTTATTAGGAATTTGCCATAACTATTAGTTTTAATGCTTTTGGTTTCTAGAGATTTTAGTTTTTGACTTTAGAAAAAGAAATTTCAAAATATTGTCTATTACTAAATTGATTTATTTCAATATCAGAAAAGTCTATATTATATGGGAATAAACCTCAATTCCTACTTGCAAAATTAAATATCAATTTTTATACGTAATACTTTTCATATCCATTCAGCTATTTATAAGTGATTTTAATATATCATAATTTAGGCGTTATTGCTATTTCTTGCTGATTTTTATTAGAAGTTAGACAAAAAAGGTATTTAAAAGGTATTAGAGGTTTTAGAGGAATTAAATAAAACACAAAGGTTTTTATACTTTAAATGTTTCAATTTTAACTCTAAATTAGCCTATTGATAATGCTGTTTAGTATATTTAAAATTTCTCTATGGCAGGATCAAGTATTTACGAAAACCTATTTTGCGTTAGCTTTCCTTTAAAATTAAAGTTTCGATTATTCTTTGATTTGTTTTTACATATTACTTCAGGCTCATATTTAAACGCCAATTGCAGACAAAAAACATCAGTAATTAAATGTAACTAGTGCTTGTTTGATAAATTCTTCATTTTTGAATAATTTGCCCTTTAAAAAGTTTTGTAAGTGCGTTAGCAAGGTAGTCGGAGAATGCTGCGTTCTGGAAAAGCGGTGGGTTAGAGAAAGTTATCCAGATTAGTTTTTAGAAATTTTTTGATGTGTCTTTAAAGCTTCATGTAGGCCCGCATTATAATGATGTTTTATAAAGTTCTTTCTATTAAGAACAACTTGACTATCCTTATTCTTTTTACTTAATTTAGTTGATACCCGTTTTGAATATTTCCACAATAATTCTATAATCCAAAACTTTCTGAAATGGTTTGCTGAGCTGAGTTAATCATCTTTGCGATCTCCTATGTTGTCAAAAAAGGATCCTGTTTCTGTAGCATTTCTTACCGTTGAAATTCGCATAAAATTCAGTGGCATAAATGAACTTTATCAGTCGCCATGGGTTCACTAACTCTTCACACACAAGACTAACGGGAATCAGTTTTATTTTACATTAAATACTACGTCAACATTTATTCAATTAAGAGATAAAGGCAGACGCACCTATGCGCCAAATAAACGTGTTTAACTGCCAAATCTAATTTTGATAAAAACGGACAGAACATTCTGGTAAACCTAATATCAGCAGAGCAACTTTTAAAACTAAACAGATTATGGTTCATAATATTATGTTACTTTTTATTATCAATAGTAATAAAGAGTAAAACAATCTTACGAACGTTTAAGTTAAAAGAGGTATAGGTAAATGGGTTCTATGGAATGGAATTTAGAGCTTGGGATTGAGGCTGATGATGTGGGGAATGCTTGGTTAGGAAAGGGCGAGGTTTAAGAATAGTTTGGTTAGGAATGGACAATTTTTAATTGTTAAAGGATTAAGGTTGTGTTTGCTGTCCTCAGTATATTTTTAAATACAGTATATTTTAATAAACATATTATTAGTATGTAGTGGTTAGAACTCTTTCATTCAATATGTTTATAAAAAAACAAAAAATACTCTCTTACTCCTCTTTCACGCTCGTTTAGTAGCACTGTTATACGCATGCGCAATTTTTACGAAAAACAGTCAACAATTTCAAAATGGCAACGGCTATTAGCAACGAACATAATTTTTCAATGGAAACCAAGTAATTGCATATTCTCCAACGTTAATAAATTTTTTTGTTGATAATTTAAATTAAATTTGTTAAACGATAACCCAGCTATAAATTAAAGCACTTAAAACAAGAGAAGGAACATCTGAACGTTCGCTAACATTTGTTTTTAAAAATGATGGCTAGTTAGCTACGCATCATTCGCTAACGCCTCATAATAAGATAGCGCTGTTTTGCTTTAAACAAACGATTTACTTCTATTACTTTAATGTAATATAGTATAAAAATGTATTCCATTCAGTAATAAACACAAAGAAGAAGAAGAAGAAGAAGAAGAAGAAGAAGAAGAAGAAGAAGAAGAAGAAGAAGAAGAAATATGCCTATTCACATACGAAGGTTTATTATTGACAAAGCTAATCCTTTAGAAGTCTACAGCAATATAGAATTTTTAAGGCGATTTATATTTTCAAAAAGAACCATTTTTATATTAGCTAATGATATTTTCAACTGCAACGTAAACAATCGAGGGTACCCACTTTCATCTGTGCGACAACTGGCTATTGCATTTCAATTTTAAGTTATTCCAAGTGTGTAGATATTCAAGAAATGGTATCAGGCAATGGTACCTTCTTATCGGAGATTTTATGTTGTTTTAAAAAAAAAACAATTTAAAACAACAACTAAAATAATCATATAGGGGAACCTGTTGCATTTTTGACCACGTCATGCCTTGAGTTACTTCGTCCTGTGGGCTTAAAATGATCATTTTGAAAGCGCATGAAGTGCTATTTGAAATATTACTCTATGGCGACTCTTCTTAACTTATTATTGTTGAGAATGATAACTACGTAATTATGTAATACAAATTACGTAAGTGCGTTCTTGTGGAACGCATTATAAAAAACGTGCATAAAAATAGGAAAGAAGGACTTTAAAAGAGATTAGAATTCGCGTTATATTAAAGTTGTATAAAAATATCATTATTGACTTATTTTAAAATAATATATATAATCAAACATATAAAAGGGTTATATTGCTTAAGCGGATCACAACAATTGGCGACGAAGATAAAAACATGGCAAAAGCAATTAGTAATTTACCAGGTATAGAACAATTTATTATAAACGAAAATGATACAACAAATATAGATAAACGCTGGGAAATATGGAGAGAAGATTTTGAGCTATATATATTGGCGACAGGAGTTACGCAAGAGGCGCAAAAAAAGGCATTATTGTTGCACTTAGCTGGAAAAGATATAAAAGAAATATACAAAACTCTAAAAGGAAACGATACTGATCAATACAATGCAATGTGTGAAAAACTCGATCAATATTTTAAACCAAAAAAAAAACATTACGTATGAACGATATATTTTTAAGAACATAAAACAAAATGAAGAGGAGAGTACTGTGAGCTTTGTTACTCGGTTAAGAAAACAAGCCGAATATTGTGCGTTTTCAGATGTCGCTGAGGCAGTAAAGGATCAATTTATATCGGAATGTCATTCTGTGAAACTCAAGCAAAAACTTCTCAAGGATAGAGAAATAAACATTGATAAATGTGTTGAAATTGGTCGCAACATGGAAATATCAAAACAACAAGCAAAAGAAATGTCAAATAAGAAAACAAATCAATCCACAGAGGAGATTGACGTGGTAGATCATTTTAAAAAATTAACTATTTCCAGAAGACAAAAACAAGCAACAGATTTAAAATCAGGAAGTAATCAAAGTGAAAATATAGGTAAAAGAGAAAATGACTTGTTATGTTTTCGATGTGGCGAAAAATATTTTATTGGACATCAAAAAGAGTGCAAAGCTAATGGGAAAACATGCTATAAATGTCAAAAGAAAAATCATTTAGCCATTTGTTGCAGAAGTTTTTCAAAAACACCTTACAGGACAATACAGCAAGTTAAAGAGATAAATAATAAAAACAAAAGTGAAAGCAGCTCAGAAAATGAATTAGAGGAAGCGCTTGCCCTAACATTTAGTTCAAAACAAAGAGGGCAATCCTATAAAACAAAATCAATAAATGTGCTGGTAGAAAATGTTATAATAAAAATGGTTATTGACTCAGGTTCTAGTGTGAATTTGATTGACAAAAACACTTTTGAAAGGATTAAAAACCACAATCCAAACTTATTACTAAAAAAATCATCAACAGTAATATTTCCCTATGCTTCAACGCCACTAAAGTTGATAGGTTGTTTAAAGGCTGAAATTGAAACAAAAAACAAAATAACTACCAACAAAATCTATGTTGTAAATAAAAATAATGCTGGAAATATTATGGGAATTGAAACAGCAAAGGAGCTGAATATTTTAAAAATTGATGAAAATGGAAACTTTATGCTCAACAAAGATAATGGTGTAAATACAGTGGCTAAATCAAATGAAACCAAGCAGCACTTTAATGTGTGTAAAAGTATTGATGATGAAATTAAATCTCCACTAAATCAAAAAGATAATAGTTTGCATTATTTTGATGCAAATTGTAAAGTGACTTTGAAATTCAAAAATGATTTGTTAAAGTTGATTGCAGATTATGAAGATATATTCAAAGGACATGGTAAGCTAAAAAAAACTTTCAATGCAAACTGCATGTAGATGAAAACATACAACCAATTGCACAAAATTTACGTCGCTATCCTTATCACCTTCGAAAAGATATTCGAGCAGAACTAAGGCGTCTTGAAGAGGCTGACATTATTGAAAAGGTTGAAGGACCGCAAGAATGGGTTAGTAATTTTGTAATTGTACCAAAAGCAAATAAAACGGTACGATTATGTCTTGATGCTAGAACCATCAACAAAGCAATTAAACGCGAAAGATACCCAATACCTACATTGAATTCCATAATAGATGAGATGTACGGTTCAAAAATATTTGCTAAGTTAGACATGAAAGAAGCTTATACTCAGTTAGAGTTAGATGCCGAGTCCAGAAAGATCACAAATTTTCAAACAGATGAGGGAGTTTATAGACACAAAAGATTAGTATATGGTATTAACAATTCATTCGAGATTTTTCAAAAAACAATGGAACAAAGTTATGGTAAAATAGATGGAGTAAAGTTTATTAGTGATGATATTATAATATATGCATCAAATGAACAAGATTTGTTAAGGAAGTTAGAATTATTGTTTATCAAAACACGTGCATTAGGTTTAAAGCTAAATAAAAAAAAGTGTATTTTTGCTCAAAAGAAGATAACATTTTTTGGTATTGAAATATCCAAAAATGGTATTAATCGTGATCCAAACAAATTAGAGGCTATCAAGAATGCAAGACCACCAACAACCTTAAGTGAGCTTCGTAGTTTCCTGGGTTTATGCACATATGTGTCAAGATTTATTAAAGACTTTAGTGAAAAAACAACAGCATTACGTGAACTATTAAAAAAAAAATACAAAATTTAAGTGGGTCAAAAAACATAATGATGCTTTCAATATGCTTAAACATGAGTTATCAAGTGAATCAGTGTTGGCTTTTTATGATCCGCACAAAGAAGTACAGTTAATTACTGATGCAAGTAATCATGCTATAGGAGGAATACTCTTACAAAAAGAAGGTATTGGAATTAAACCAATCTGCTACATAAGTAGGTCACTGACAGCAGCTGAGTTAAAATATAGCATTACAGAAAAGGAAGCTCTTGCTTTGGTATGGGCAATTGAAAAATTACATTTGTATCTGTATGGAAAAAACTTTAAGGTCGTAGTGGACCACAAACCGCTCAAGTTTATTTTTTCATCCAGTTCTAAAATAAATGCACGCATTGCAAGATGGCAAATCAAATTGCAGGCATATGATTTTGACATATTATATAAGAAGGGAGAAGAGAACATTGCAGACTTTATATCCAGAAACTGTATCCCAAATGAGGTACCCAACGAGTCAGATGAAAATGAAGTGGCGGCTTATGTAAACTTTTTAGTGACAAAAATGACACCCAAATCAATATCAATTGAAGATATAAAAATGGAGACAGCAAGAGACATCAGTTTAGTTGCAGTAAAGAATGCATTAGTGTCTGGTAAATGGCATGACAACCCAATACTGGAACCATATCGTAGATTTCAAAATGAGTTAACTGATCATGAGGGGATTATATTAAGAGAAACAAGAATTGTTTTACCAAAGTCTCTTCAAAAAAGAGCTTTACAAATTGCACATGAAGGACATTTAAGTGTTGAAAAATGCAAAGGATTATTGCGTCAAAAAGTGTATTGGACCATTATGAATAGTGATATTGAATCACATATTAAAAAATGTCTTGGATGTCAGGCCAACTCACGCATGCCAGGTCCTGAACCAATTAAAATGTCAATTTTACCAGAACATGTTTGGGATGAATTAGCGATGGATTTATTTGGACCATTACCATCAGGAGAGTATTTATTTGTTATAGAAGATATATATTCCAGATACCCATTTGTTGACATAATGAAAATCACAACAGCACCAAGTATCATAAATAAACTAGAAAGACTGTTTTCTATATTTGGTTATCCTAACAAAATAAGAAGTGACAATGGTCCACCATTTCAAAGTGAGGCTTTAAAATTGTATTTTGAAAATGCTGATATAAAGCATATTAAAATAACACCGCGATACCCGCAAGCAAACGGTATAGTAGAAAGATTCATGCAAGTAATAGTGAAAACAATAAAAACAACTCACTTTATGGGCAGAAACTGGAGAGAGGAACTTCAATGTATGCTTCGAAATTATAGATGTGCTCCTCATGCTATAACCGGAAAACCACCAGCCACATTGTTATTCAATAGAAACATCAAAAATAAATTTCCTTCAATAATAGTTTAGAAATCACCATACGATAAAGAAGTGAGAGAGAAAGTCAAAATAAAATGTATGCAAAAGTAAAAAAATACTTTGATGAGAAACACAACGCAAAGGAGAGATATGATGTTAAAGTAGGAGACCAGGTTCTCGTAAAACGTCATGAACGTGGAGGAAAACTAGATTCAAAATATCTAAACAAGAAATACATAGTTAAAGAAAGAAGGCAAAGTTTAGTTATTGTAGTAGATGAAGAAGGAAACGAGTTGGCGCGTAACATACAATTTATAAAAAAGATTTTAAAACCTGATGAGTTTATACAAAAGGAAATGCAAGTTAATGATAACGAAAGAACAAAAGCTGATAGAAAATCGTATCCCAAGCGAAATCATAGACCTGTGAAATTTTATCATTAAGTATCAAGATCTACTAATCTGATAAGAAAAGTCTTTCCCAAACAGGGGGAACTGTTGAGAATGATAACTACGTAATTATGTAATACAAATTACGTAAGTGCGTTCATGTGGAACGCATTATAAAAAACGTGCATAAAAATAGGAAAGAAGGACTTTAAAAGAGATTAGAATTCGCGTTACATTAAAGTTGTATAAAAATATCATTATTGACTTATCTTAAAATAATATATATAATCAAACATATAAAAGGGTTATATTGCTTAAGCGGATCACAACAATTATTTCAACTATGGAATAGACTGGGTTGATCCACGAAAAATTATAGTTTTTGAAAAAGTAAATATTTGTGTTTATCTTATTTTGATGATCAAACTGTCACACGAAGTTGTTTGGCTAATGCATGATATTATTACATTAACAAATATCTTTTTTTATTATGGAAAAGTTCATATGATAATTTCTTAACCTTAATGGGGATTGAGATGTTAAAAATGATGAAAGTTTTATCTACGTAAACAACATCTGATGTATCTTTGCAGACCTTCTGCATTTAGTAAAGAAACCATAAGAATAATGTAAAAGTTGTAAAAATGTTTCCATATATTTTCGTTTTTAACCCTAAAACCGTTAAAACTGTGATGCAACAGGATTTTTAACTGTTCACATACCACCAAAAATCATAGCTTCAAAAGGCAAAATACAAGTAGGAAGTATGACTATTGCAGAATGAGGCGAAAGTGCAAGAATCATAATGCCATTAATGCTATTAGAAATAACATCCCACTATTACTTGTATTTCCATGTCCTAAATTTAAGAAATACACGCTGAATGGTCCTCCTCCTAATGCACGATCTTTGGTTTAAAAGCCAGTTCTTTTATTAATGGATAATCATGAAATTTATGTGAGCATTTCTATTATTGAGCTAAAAGTTTAAGCGTAATTTTAATGACATTTAATTTTCATGCAACCCACGAAGTGCAACCCTTATTTGAAAGTTTTTACAACATTGGCATGAATAATAGGTTGATATCTCTTATCAAACAAGTCACAATTTATGATATATCTTACCTTATTGGTCAGGCTTATTCTTGTGCATTTGTACCAATTAATATGATTACCAGTTTTAAGTGTACTGGGTTTTTTCCCTTTATTGAAAATATATTTACTGAATTTTATTTCTCAGCTGCAAAATGTTGCTGATAAGCCAATAGTCACATTTTGCGACATACGTTATCGTGCTGAAAATTTACTTTATCGTATCTTTTAGCGTAATCTGGTAGTTCTTCTTTGAGAGCTTGATTCAAATTATTTTTTTTAGCGTATGCCTGTTATAGTTTCTCCAGGTTTTACCAGCTTAGAATATTTCACATCTCTTTGGTCCCACCAGATGCAAAGCATAACTTTCTAACCATGCATTTTTCTATATGTAGACGCTTGACCAGGGTCACAACACAATTTTTATCGCAAATGTCTATCAAAATAGATCCATTATTCATCACCTGTAACAAATCAATGCAAAAAAGATGTTCTTTTATGCCTTTGGAGAAGATTTTCACTTGCAACCAATCTTCTATCCAAATCTCATTCTTTCAATGCATATGGCACCCTTATACCTTCTTTTGGATCTTTCTCATCCATTGTAACGCTTACTAACTGCTGCTTCAGTAACTCCTAATGCGTCGGACAATTGTTTCTAGAGTTTGAATCTTAGTCCAATAATCCTTGCAATTCCAGATTTTTAAAGTTTTTGGGCTAGCCTGGGCGCTCCTTGTCATTTAGATCTAAATCATCATCTAAACCAGTACTCGCATGTTTCAACATGCATGCTTTTCATAAGTTTCTGCAACCAAACGATGACTTCAGGCTGTAAATTTCTTTTGATTAAACAATAAAAGCAGCGAATGTCGTTTATGATCTTTTGATAGCTCAAAACTGGTCATTTTTGGTTAAAAAAAAATTAAACTTTTGTTTAAACTTTCTAAATAAATTGTGCTAAATTTTCAAGATTAGGTGCTTATTTATAATTTCAAACGTAAAATCAAATTAAATTTAAAATTTCAAAAAACCCTCAAAATTAAGTTAACCTCCTAATAAATCTTGATACTTTAAAATTAAACTGGGGTTGTCTTCGATATAAAATGACCATTAGTACACAAATCTCCGCAAGATTGCAAGAATTGATTTTTTCAATTTATTTTAGAAAACTTTGATTGGTTTTAAAATGATTGTTAGCTTTTATTTATGTGAAGTTGGCCAGAGGCTTCTTTGTAATATATGGCGAAGCTATATTATATCAATAAAGTCATGACTTTTTAGTAATAACATAATGATCAAAGGAACAACATTTCTTTTCTTTAACATTTAAAGACGAAAAATAAAGCTTAATAGCACTGTTTTGCAATTGATCACTTCATTTTTCAACCCATATATCAATTTTGTACACTTGGAAGCGTTGGTTTCATGTAATCATACCAAATCTTCCTTTGTTTATAAAAAAGCAAGTTTTTATTTGATCAGTATTAGTAAAATATTTTAAAAATTAGCATAGTTTTAGCCTCACTGTTACAACTTTCGAGTAAGAGGGTGAGATGAATAAGGTAGAAATACAATAAGAGAAAAAATGAAATATTAAAATATTACTCACAGCTGCAAAAAAATTTTTTCTTTAAAATATTACTAATGACTGCAAAAATTTTTTCCAGTCATGAGTAATATTTGTGGTTGTATATCAACTAGTGTATTTATGACCTAAACATTTATATCAAGGATTTATCATGGAATGGAGCGCTTGGAGTCTTTGCCCATTGATGTGTTCTGCTGCTTCAACTGCATTGCACAGTAGGACGAGAACATGTGTTGGCTTTTCAACATATGATCCTAGTTTTACTGGATGTGTTGGATATACGAGATTGGAAGAGGAACCGTGCTCCGGCAGAGTACCTTGCAAAGGTTAAACGCCATTTTTAAGATTAAAATTCCTATATCATTTTTTCAGTTTTCCATTTGAAATAATAAACTTATCTTTTTTGTTTACATTTCTTTCAAATTTACTCTGAGATTTTTTGTGTATTTTTAAGATCTAACTTGTTAATTTTTCAATTTTAGTTTTCTTGTTTGGCTAAGTAGTTTTCTACTCCCTTAAACTTTTTTAAACCTCAAGCAACTGCTTTTGAATGTGTATTTTTGTATGTTCAATGTGTTCTTATTTCATACCTAATACGCCTTTCTTTTTTAATGAAAAAATCATTTAGTTTATTATATCGGAATATTTCAGGTACGTACGGCGAATGGGGAAAATGGAGTGACTGTTCGGAGACCTGTCAAAGTGACATAAGATACTCACCATCTCAGTATAGAGCGAGATTATGCATTGGCGATATTATGGGTGGGGGCTGTGATGGAAATGCCCGAGAAACTAAATCTTGCAATAGTTTGGTTGCATGCCCAGGTATGAATCTACTTTAATTAGCTTTTATTTATCAATGGAGGCAAATTGGATGTTATATGAATAAGGAGTTTAAATCTGTATAAACTCTCTGAAGAAAAAAATAAAATAAAACATTTCAGTATTCATAAGGAATGATTAAAGCTGGTTTATATTTAAAATTAGAAGTGCAGCAAAGTCAATGATAATTTATTTAAATTTTGAAAACTTAGGTTTTTAATTTTAAAAAGCTTTTAAATTTTTACAACAGCGTAAGAAATTCGGCGATATTTACCAGCGTTATTTAAGAACTATTTGAATTAAGTTTATTTCTTTAGGAAAAGTAACTGAATGGGAAACATGGTCACAGTGCACTAAAGACTGTTCAATTATTGACAGTATCCCTCAAAGGTCAAGAAGACGTTCTTGTATTCAATTTACTTTTGGAGGAAAGTGCAATGGTGATCTATTAGAACAATTTGAGGAATGTGAGAGCTATAATTGCAAAGGTACTTTTTAACTTGTTCTTTTTTCAATAAATGTGCTTAGGTTAAAAGTTGCACTTCTATAAATTGGCATGCTCGGCAACCGGGGCTGTTGCTCTTTTGACATTGTATTTTGCAATGGAAGATCTTTTTTTTTCTTTTAACTATGATTTATTTCAAGTGCTAAAAAAATGGTCATGAAACTAAGCATCTTTAATACTGTCTACTGAGGTTTTTTACCTATAGACGCAAAACTACAAAGTTTTATATAATGCATTTATACAATCAGAAAAAAAGCAATACTTGCATCACGGCCATACCATGCAATGAAAGTCAAAACCATTTAGGAAGATTTGTAATTACATTCCAGCCAAAGTTCAAGATGTAGCTGGATAAATCAAAACAATCTAATTGAGCGCTACTTTTAGAATGAATGTGAACAAAGTTATATTGAAAAACTTTTTACAGGTAAAACTAGGCCTTAACATTCCTTAACATTTTTTCTTATGACCTGAATATAAAATCCTTTAATGCAGATTTACTTTTCATCCTGTGGAGTAATTAAAACTAATCTTAAAATTGCCAGAAAACTATTCATTTCAGTCAAACCCAATCTTAATTATATAAAAAATGATTCAAAAAGTTTTTTTTCATCCTTTTTACCGTAATTAATAAATAATCTTTTTTTTATTTTGTTATAATATTTGTTACTTTAGGCTTTTTGCAAGCATAGCTGTGACTTTTTCATTAATGGATTGATGTTTTTCATACAAATTTAAATCTAAAATTTAACATAATTCGGAGTGGGTGTTTCATTTTACTTTGATTTTTTACTATTTTTAAGGACAAACATGGGATTGGAAATCTTCGCCAAGCAAAGGTATTTTACTAATTTTATTGTTCTTCAGTTATTTTGATAAATGCTTCACTTAGACTGTTTATAAAAAGTTTTTAATGGAGTTTAAAAAAGAAAAAACTACTACGTAAAATTGAATCAAGCAATTTGTGGCATTTTGTTTATATTACTGTACAATGATCAAAAAATCAAGTTCAGCAAAAATTCATAAATAGCAAAACTAAGATTTAACTTTAATTTAAACCTGGTTGGAAACTAAGTGGTAGAGAATCTCTTGAAGTATCTTCAGCCCTGGTTCACTACTCGTATAAATTAGATAAACATTTAACTACAGAAAAAGAAGCTAACGTAAAATCAGATCTACATTTATTTTTTGATACTTATTCATCACAGAATAAAAGTTCTATAATTAAGTGTTATTTCAAATGCTTTGTAGAAGTTTGTGCCATGTGTGATGCTGTAAACGCTCAATACTTTATCGGTTACGCTGCTTTCAAATGTGAAGCCCATTTTTATTTATTACCCACCAACATTATATTCCCTCAAACAATTTCCAAAGCACCCTATACATAGCCGAAAGTAATGTTACAAACTCTTGCTCGTTAGTTGTCCCTGCACTAACCCTGATATTCCATTTTCTCGTTTTATCCCGAAAAAATAGCGAGAGGTAATGTTAATCACAATAATTGTTTTATTTAGTTATTGGTGCTCTCTATGTGCACCACCACTTTTGTCTAGAAAGATATTTTTCACAAAAATCAAATACAGAAGTTTTGTAAGACCTAACACATGGAAGTTACTTAACGAGATAGCTACAAGCACTCTTCAGATAACATTTAAGTGGCTTCTTGAAAAACATTCTGTTTAATTATCGAAGTTTTTCTTGGTAACCAATGCTCTCGGAACATTATGAAACTGTTTGAGAATTAAAGCAATCATACAAAACTCTTTGGTGTACGATGTGTCTTAATTTCCTTTTTCTGGTATCATGCAAGGACTTTTTTCTTGCATTATTATGGAAAAATCAGTGATCTGCTGAATGATTTCACCAAGATATTTTGGACATGGAAAAACTTTGCAGGGTAATGTTCCTGATGTGGAATTTAAGCGGGCTTCTCGAGCCGAACATTTTTAGTATAGTATAATAAAAAGAAAGTACATGCGTTATGCTACGCTCAGAGCAACTTGGACTTTGCAGATTTGTATATGCGTAATGTATATATCATTTTTAGTATTATACATCTTACTATACGTACAATAGTAAACATAAACTATTCTTCGAAGTAAATCTCGTTTTTGTTTATTTACTTATTTAATGATTGCAAAGCATAATCAGTGTCATACTAGTTATGGCATGGCTTTACCAATATATGTGCAGTCTTCTCTTAAATATTGGATTGGAGACGGCCAAAAAAGACTTAAGATATGAAATCTGAATAATCGAGTTACTTTACTTCAGACAAAAAAATATTCTTTTGTTGTACTAAGGATTTATTCAGCTGGTTTTTCCGTTAATTTTTCAGAGTAATAATATAAAAATGATGAGCAATAATGGCTGAGTGAACTATTCATAAATTTACATAACAATTGCCAACAAAGTATTTTAACAAACACTTTGTTGAAAATTGAGTTAAGTTTCATTAATCATATTATATACATATATATATATATATATATATATATATATATATATATATATATATATATATATATATATTGGGAGTGTCCGAAAAAAGAAATTTTTGAATTAAATGTTGTACAGTTTTAAATATTATTTCTTTGATTGAAAAAAACATCGGTGCAAAATCTTAGGTGTTTTGGATAATATTTAGAGGTTGCTCAAGGAAAATAAAAACTTACTGTGTTAAAAGCATTCGCCGCAACAACAATATTTAAAAAACTTGAGTTATAGCTATGATATACCATTAATCATTTTCAAAAAATTCTTTAAAGAATGCAAATAACATTCAAATGTTGCACTATTTATACGACCAAAAGTTAAGTCTGTAGCAACAGTGGCATATGTCATCAAGATGCTTTTGCGGCAATCTGGAATGCGTTTTCTGTTGTCCTCAACAACTTCTATTAGTTTCTGCATTTCAGATTCAGTTTTTGTGATGGATTGATTAAATGTGCTCATAAGAGCAACAGAACGCTCAGCAGTGTCATTGATAACTTTCACAGATTTAACAATTGCTTTAGTATAACGAAATTCAGCACTTTCCTCCCAGGTCTTTGGATCGGTTCCAGATAAAATGGTTACATCGAGACCAAGTGACTGCAAAGCAGCATTTGATGATGATGTGACAAGCTCATGAAGTTGCTTTCTTTTCCAACTTGTTTAATTCTGCTGCTGAACACTTTATACCCTTGACACTCCAACCAGCTCCACTTTGAATCATAGCTTCAGCAATCAACTTTTTTTCTGTTTCACAAACCCTGTCAGAAAATAATGAAAGTGGAATCATTTCTGACCCAAGGTACCAAGTGTGATTTGGAAGCTTCTTTGTAGCAGCATTTGAATTGACCTTGTTGATCTCAGAATATTGTTTAATTCTTGTGAAGAGCATCAGGTCATTTGCTGGAGCATCACTTGCAATAGGACAGGCAATCCATGCTGGTACATAGATATGAGCAGCAACAATACAAAATTTGCACAAGTTGTTCTGTTCTTTCATAGTCAGCTTGAATTCATTTCTTAAAAGGTATATCTTCATACAATTGATGACTTTAGCCATCCATCTAGCCATGTGATAAGCTCCCGGCATGCGAAAGCGATACTTCTTGGTGGCATAGTCTGATAACGGAAAACCTAAAATTAAAAGACATAGCTCGATCATCTCTTTGTAGTCTTCTCTAGGTAAGTACGAAGAGTCATCAGATAAGAAAGTTGCAGAAAGCAGCCAGCATCTGATCTAATTTGCTGAAGCTGTAGTTCAGCAAGATGGGCGTCATCTAATTGAGCATAATTGGCTTGATTTATGCTTGGCCAACACTTTTGAAATTGTTCAAATAGAGCTATGTTGGGCCCAGTGCTGGGTCCAAGCAAAACTGAGTATATTTCCCAAATAATTACTTCATGCATATGGTGACGGCATGCAAAGTAGAGAAGATTTTTCTCCATCAACTTCTCTAGATAGATGCATGCACCATTTTTGGAACCCGTGTTTGACACTGTTGTGTCAAAACACATACCGACAATATAATTTGCAAAACTCCATATGGTCAGTAACTGGAAGGTTGCTTTTGCTTGTGCCAGTCCAGTGCCAGATGATATCTTTACAATACCCAGTATTTTCTCTACATTACAACCAGTCACATTCTCAGAGATGATCTGATGGATTTAAATCTGAATCTTTAAAAGGTCAGTCCGATATAAGAATTTTTTTCTAATTGAAAAAAGTTTTGATAAAACTTGTGCGGTGCTTTAGATTGTTGTTTTGCTGGAAAATCCAAGCACGAGACATTTTCTCTTTTCAATGTGGCAGCATAAAATTGTTGATTATATCTAAATATAATTGATGCATCGTTTTGCATATATTTATAAAAGAAATTGATGCTTCAATTTACTTTCAGCCTTGTTTCTATTTATCCACTTCATGGCATCGATTTTATCTAAATATAATTGATGCGATGAAGTGGACCATTAGAATCACGACTGAAAGATCCCAAACCATTATTTTTTATGTTCAAGTTAAGCTAATTTTTAAATCCGATAAGTTAATTTTAACGTAATATATTTTTCTTAATGAAATTTTTATTTTCTTAATGGGATATGGAAATGTTTATAAACTTTTGCACGGTTATGTTTTCAATAAAATTTGAATTTCTTCCTTCGATTACAAGTTATCATTTTTTTGAATAAATCATACTATTTAGTCACATAATAGGAATACTTATTAAAAATTTTATTCATTTTTAGTCAAAAGTCAAAAACTTATGGCGAAAAAATTTGAAAAGTTTAGCTGTTATAAACTTTTGCACGCTACTGTACGTACATATATAGAGTTTCCTAATGGTTTCTTATAAATAGGGCATAAATGTTTCCAAAATTTTGCTGCCAGTGGCTCACTGTGGGTCGTACTATTATAAAAAAAGATTTTTCATCTGGAAACAATTTAAAACTTTTAAAACAGTTTTAGAGCTGTAATGTTCAATTCACGCGATAAGTTAAATTTAATATCTTTATGCGATATTCATAAGAATTTTACATACCCAAGCGACTTTACGGTTACATATTTTAGTGCGTGACTGAGCTTTTTTTCACATAAATTTTTTTTACATAATTAGAATTATATTTATTTTTTTATATTTTACTTACTGTGAGCTTATCAGTATCTTGTATTGGTAAGTTGTGGCATAACTTTGTGTGTAACTTATTTTTAGTTACAGTATTTTTTCCTTATTTAGCCCATTACATTGCTTTGAGTCATTTTGGATGGTATTTGATTCTTACTTTGCAAATGTGCATAATATTTGCATTTAGGTATTGTCTATATGTTACTTAATAACAATTTTCTCAATTTAAATTTATTTTTGCATGTAATATTTTGTTATAATTTTCTTTTATAAGAAGACTCATTTAGTTGTGTAAACATTTTTTTTTTTTTAACTAGTTTCCAATTTAAACTATTTTCATTTTATTTCAAATTCTTTTAGATGATCACAGCAATCTCGACTATTTTATCAACGATTACTTCTCACATTCGCTTGCTACAAGTACTCGTATCAAACAATATTCAAATTCAAATTGTATATTTTTGGATTTTTACTTTTCTAAACTCACAGGAAAATGAAATGTTAATATCTATATTAGGCTATTTTTTCTAAATAACATTAAGTATACCATACACCTGCCGATATTGACTCACTCGGTAAAGTTATGATATTGTATAATATCCTCCTTTAGATGATATTATAAAAAATTATCAAGTAGTTAATATTGTAGATGTAGCTGTGTCACGATGTCCACCTCTTTCAATAACCTCTAGCTTTCTAAGGGAGTTCAATGGTCTTAAGGGAATAAATCATTTAAAGATGCTGTTTATTTCTAGATCTTTGATCTTGATGTTACACAGTTTGCGTTTTTTTGTATACGGAGTCGGGTTTTTTTTATAACAAGACGTTACATACACCGCCATAGACAGGATTTTAGAGCCCCCTCCTGTATGTACTTTGAAGCCGCAATTTTTAACTTTCCCTCTTCATTCACTCTTTTTCTTTCTCCCCCTCTCCGTCACAAAATAAAGTATTAAAAATAAAATAAACTTTGAAATAATTGAATCTTGATTTAATTTACCAAAAATTGATAAATTTATTCAATGGCAAGTTTTTTTGACAATTCTTTATCATTTAATAATAAATGCATATTTAACAAAAAAGAAAAAAAATACTTTTAACTTTTGGATAAAAATTAATTTGAATCGTCTAGATTTAATAATTTTCTTCCATTCAAACTAGTGATATCAAAGTAATAAAAAGTAACAACGACTGATTTTATTCATTAAATACTCAAATGCAAGATAAATCTTGAATTGAAATTAACTCAACATACTTTTTGAAAGTCAATATCCCCCTTTGCCATCTATTATATAACTGCTAGCGCTTTCTTCTTCACAAGTGTATCAAGTTCTTTTAGAAAAATAAAGCTTCCTTGCCAATAAGCTTTAACTCAAAAACTTGCATATTGACTGATTCTTTTTTAAATAACTTTAGAATGCATGTAAGTTTTGACAGAAAAATTTATTATTCGCTAAGAGATCTCTCAGCAGTATCAGCAGTTAGCGGAACCGAACAGAAGCTTTGAATGCAATTAGAAAAATACTCTGCAGACCCCACATTGTGGGGATTATTATAATTGTGGAATTAACCCTAAAAAAAATTCCCTTTACGGAATGTTCAATAACTTCGGAGCTGCATAAAAAGCCAAAAATCAAATTGATTAAGTACTAAGAGAGAACTTTTTGAGAAAAAAATGACAGTTTTTAAAACCCTTTTCTAGAGTTTTTTCGTAGAACTTTTACATAAAAGAAACAAAAAATAACTATGTATAAATATCAATATCATATGTAAAAATATCAACTCTTAAAAAGTATCATCCTTTAATACAATTTATTTGTATAAGATGAGATTTTTAATTAAAAGTAAAATACAAACTTATGTTTTCAGTGTTCATTTGTTAAAAGAGGTTTTAATTTAATTTGTTAAATACTTTTGCTCAAATAAAGAGAATTCTAAATGACTTTAATTTCTTGCTCTGCATTAATACTTTTCCGTTGAGTTGAAATCGGTTTTGGCTCAACAGACGAAATGTTCCTAAAATTCTTCATTGCGCTAGAGTGATCTTTTAAAACTTTTTACAGATAATTTTAGATATCCTTATTAAAAACTGGCAAGAAAACCAATGTTACTCCACGTGCTACTGATAAAGTCAAATGACGATTGACCTTCGGTTGACTAATGAAACTCTGAATGTATAAAGTAAACTACCAAAGCGAAGATTGCTCGGTTGTTCCAAGCACATAGCAGGCATACATAACCTGCATATTTCGCAGACTATGTGTGCCTTTATTTGTACTCAACTTCACTGTTGTCATCAACTTTATAGCAAAGAAGTTTTTTTTGACTTTCAGAGTTCACTTTTCTTCTTTAACAAGTTTTAACCGAGTTTGTTCCTAATATTTACAGCTAAATACATTTTTGCAACTATTCGAATTTATTCCCAATTACTCGTTTGTTTTTTTTTTTTTTTTTTTTTTGTTATTCGCAACTGATTGTACTACTTCTGATCATAAGCAGCGTTTATTATTGTTAGCAACTTTAAATGTAACTTTTGACAATTGGCACCTCTAATACTGGATTGGTAACTTGCAAAAAAATAGTTACAGCTAGTTAAACTTTTTACTAATAGATTTTTTAAATGGTTTTTCGTTTGTAACAAGGGTCATTTTTTTGGAACCAGGTGGACAACTTGTTTGGAACCAAACATTTTGATTTCGGCGCTAGCTTCTGCGTTGAATTGAAGAGCAAACCTCTCTTCCAAAACACTTAGGATGTAATTGGCAAATCCCTGAAGATTGTGAAGTTATGAAACCAAAAGGTGAGTGGTGGGGACAATGCTAATCTGTCGAATCTCTTTCAAGAATTTGTATATCTCCAGCTTTCGGAACTCGTCTGGTGTTGGAATAAGTTTCTGAAAACTTACTGTTCGTCCCAATGCATCATATTCTTGTCTTGTGTTCCCAGCAAAAAGGAGCCGAGCCGGTTTGATTTCCATGATTGACTTGATGGTGGCACTTTTTGAATTCCAAAGGGTTCGGGGGATGATATCATTTTCTTGAAAGTTATTTTCTTCTTTTTACATGCCTTTCTAAAGTACTACTTGAAAATTGTTGACTGATAAACAAATACTGTTAATTCGCGCGTATTTTGCAGGAGACCTACGAGCCACTCATCGGTACTTTCATTGACCTCTTAAAATGCAGCGAGGTGTCTTTTTTCTTCACTATTTGCTCTCTTTAAAAGAATATGAAGAGTATGAGCAACTGAGTCCAGTTTACTTTGGAACATATGTGGTTGTTTCCCGATTTTCCCTAAATGTTCTGTCAGCAAGAAGACATTTTTACAAGTCTAAACATCGTAAGTTACAGTCACACCATAAATGTTCCTCTTAAGGTCGTTGTTCAACTCTTATTTTTACAAAATGACAATTATTACAGAAAAACAGTTTAAGGTATTATAGCCTGACATATTTTAATACCTATCGATCGTTCCAACTTTAACCGCTACTGCTCATAACACTCAGGGCTAGGAGCTGATAGCAAGAAATGAGAATATTGTAAGTCTATTGGTTTAAGCAGAAAAAACACCCATTAAGCTATTTTTACAAATGTGAATAATCTCTTTCGGAAAAAATTTCCCAATACTTATGATTTTAAAAACCTTGTCAGAGACACAATCTGTAGAAGCTGAACCTACCATTTATGTCGCAATCATTCAAATATACAATGTCATCAGCACTATTGAAAATATATCGAAGTGTCAATTATCAGAGTGCGTCATTAGCTTCGTTAAAAACCCTTTAACCCTACAATTCCGTCGCTACTTGACTTGCACTTCTTACACCCAACTAAATAATTATGTTTTTAATAAAAAAAATTCTTTGTTTAAACAGATTAAAAAACATAATTTTATTCTTACTTTGCTATTAAGAAAAAAAATCTAAACATTCTCCAAAAGTTCTTGTGCAAGAACGATCCACAAAATAACACAAAAAGAAGCAATGATGAGAATAAAGCAAAAGATAATAGTTATTTTGGCGTGAAAAGAAAACGAGGTAGATGCAAGCTCTGTGTTAGTTCACTTGATAAAAAAGTTCGAACTACTTGTGATAAATGTAACAACTTTGTATGTTGTACACACACCAAAATTCTTTGTGAAAACCGTGCAAATAAAACCATACATGCATATATATATATATATATATATATATATATATATATATATATATATATAACAACATTGATAAAATTAATTCAACATTTCGTGATGAAATAATCGCAAGTGTTTTGCATATAGAATCGTGTAAGCTTAAAGACAAATTTTGAAGTAATAGTCTTGACTGGAGTTGGTTTGCTACTAGAGATTTACCGAGTTGTAGGATTTTAATGTATACAAATAACAAAAGCATTAACAGCAAATATGTCTAGGATGTTGTAAAAGATTTCCATAGGCAACCTAAGTTATAAAAAATGGACAAATAAATAATAGATTTCATACACTTATATAGAGTATTGCTATATTTATAATTTTCTGCAGGTCATTTTCTGTGTAGAAAAAGTAGAGACCATTTGGTCAAGAGTATCTACTCCCCCCTTCGTTGAATTATAGTCCAGAAATAACTGTGGTTTTTTGTCAGGGCGGTTTGATAACTCTGCATCATGATGAAAGTTAGTTATTCTACTGAGTAGCATCATGATGCTACTCAGCAGAATGACTAACTTTCCTTTCTTTGGGACATATGAGACTAAAGTTAATTGTTCTCGGTGACCAAACAATGAAGAGTAGACTTCTCTTGTTCGAGTAGGTAAAAATTCTGTTGAAATTTCTTTTTTATTTTTGCGCATCGTTCCAACTAGCCTTAACTTTTCTCCAAAAGTTCTTGTGTACAGATGTGAAAAAGCTGTCCATTGTAAAATTTCTTCCAGATCCTTTTATGACTTCAACTAAATCATGTATTACTCGTTGCCCTTGATTCCTTTCTGGGCCATCCCCATGAACACAACCAGTATAAATTTGTGCATTCAAGACAAGCTGGTACTAGAATCACACAATAACCATAGCTTTAACTCATATTTAGCTGGTTTGCATTTTATATATTGTCTAAAAGAACAACGTCCACGAAATGGAACCAGTTGTTCATCAACAGTAACATTTTCATATGGTCTAAAACTATTTGAAAGCGTTTGTACTCAAATGTCAAAAACCTCAAGAATAAGTGCAAATTTGTAATTGCTGCGTCTAAATTATTGAGTTGCTTTGTCGTCAAATCTCAAAACTCTTGAAATGGTATGAAAATGCTCACAACTCATTACAGAACGAAAAATCTGCCAGCCATCACTAATTTCCCATAGCTCCTCTGTAGCTTCACCTGCTGATCGGTAAACACCTGCTAAAAATAAAAGTCCAAGAAACCCATTTAGTTCAGCCTCAGATATTGGTGCCCACTTTTCTTTAAAAACAACTTCACCTTCTTTGTTTTATTTAGTTAGAACTATCTTGAAGATCTTTGGGGTAAAAAATAGTTGAAAAGCAGCATTTATTGAATCTGTAGTATGTATTGCATATGGTGTTAATCCTGGTTTTAATTTCATGACGTTTTGTGCTGCAAACTTTTTAGAATTGTTTAATCTTTGTGTTTGCCATATTTCAGTACTTTTTGGGCACTTATAAAGATTTGTTGTATTGCTAACTTCCACTTCAGTTTCAACTACTTCATTGGTTTTACCTGGACTTCTTTCCTCAGCAATGTCATTATGTATCGTTCCTCTTTCTAATACCTGAATTGCATAACTTATTCTCCCTTGGCTATTTGTACCATAAATGCTTCTAGTGCCTCTAACTCCACCACGAGTTCTACATCTTCTAGCTCCTACTACTGGTGTTGACTGATTCTATACTTTTGAAATTGCAGGAGTATCTACTTGAAAATCAGCATCAGGGGCGTGTCTAGGGGGTGTCTGCTACGTCGCTGGACATACCCAAAATATGTATATATATATATATATATATATATATATATATATATATATATATATATATATATATATATATATATATATATATATATATATATATATATATATATATATGTATATATATATATATATATATATATATATATTCATAACTTCAATATCTTGTTGAATAAATATGATGCGTTGGTAGATAAAAGCAAACAGAGCGAATAATTATAGCAAACTATACAAGGTTAATTGTTCGAACGGATGGTAAGAAGTTATTAATCCGGGATAACAGTTAGATTAACGGTTTGGTATTTTATTACAGTGCTTGTCAAATCGAGAACGATCTAAAGTTTATTTAAAAAAACGATTTATATATTTAAACGGAGGTTGTTTTAATTTTTGACTTAAACAAATTAATAAGAAACTTAAATGGACATCTCTTTTTTTATTAAGTTATTAAGTACTTCATTTCTTAAATATTTTCTTTTATTAATCTTAAAAAAATAAAAGCTATTATTTCTTAGAGAACAAATTCCGGACTTACCTTTTCAATTACACCCTGAGTAAAGTTTTAGTCAAATTCTATTAATATTTATCATCAGGAGGAGAAGACCATAATTAACAACAAGCACATATCAAAATATATCAATGGACATCCCCAATTATTTTATACAAAGCTGTGTATCTTTTTAATTACTTGCATTTTGAACAATGTAAAAAGAAAGAAAGGCTTTTAAACATTTAAAATTAAATTTGGACTTCCCTCAGTACATACACCCTGTTTGGTATGTATTTATTAAACATTTCTTAAACATAAAATTTAGACAGTTTTTTAGACAATTTTTTTTGCTTTATTTAAGAATAGGTCGTGTGTAATTGTTAAGCGTTGGTGCTAACTATGGTTATCATCATTTTCTTCTAAAAAAAGATAGCGTGCGAAGCGATGATGCTTGATAACGGTTTGCATCATGTGCGATAAAATATCGGGCGATTGCTAAGCCGTCTTACCTCATATATGCGTTTGTCAATGAGGAAGGGGGGAGGGGGGAATGTTAAAATTTTAACATATTTGGGGAGGGGTTAATATTGCGTCTTACCCAAAAAAATTCCTGTTCACGCCCCTGAGCATCATCTGATGACTCAGTATATTCTGAGCTGTCTGTTGTTACTTCAACAACTTCTTCTTCCTCTTCATCATCATCAGATGTTAACTCTTCTTCACTTAATGAATCTTTATCAAGCGATGCAAACAATAGTACCTGAACCCAGTGATATTTTCATTAACGTGAAGTAAAATTAGAAGTAAAAATAATTGATTTCGTTAATGTGAATAAAAGTCTAAAATTAGGATATATCTGAAGAACGAAAACTGAAATAGAATTGAATATAAGCATCAAAAAACGAAAATAGGAATAGAATTAGGAATTATTACCGAACGAAAATTATTGAATATTAAAAGAAATTTCGATACACTAATTAGTTTTTTTTGACAATTAATTTACAAATTTTGCATACTTGCTTTAAAATTGACGCACATGTTTTACCATAACGATGATATTTGGAATGATTATAGAATGTATCAATGGACCACAAAACGTGCTTGTCATTACGTTAAGTATAAATTCAATGCGTTCAATCTTTTGTTGTAAAATAAAATAAACATCTAAAGATTCTTAAGAGTTGCAAATTAATAACAGAATAATGAGTTTATCAAGGTTGTTGGCTGGTAGGAAGCGTGACAGTCTTGTATGGAAATTCTTCGTTTACGATGAAAAAAATGACAAATCCACGTGTCTAGTACAGGACATAATTAATGAGAGCGTATGTGGCGCATCTCTTGCCGGAAAAAATTCCAGTAACTTGGTGGCGCTCATTCAGAGAATACATAAAGACACAAACAAATGTTACGCGGATGAAAAGAAAAAACGAAATGCAGAAAAAATATTTTTGAAACGTAAAATTGATGACAGCAATTCTATATCTTCCCGAAATAGTGGAAAGACAAAAACTCAGACAATAAGAGAGTGCTTTGAACACCGAATCACCGCGTGGCCAACGGAATCAAATGAATATCAATTGCGTCAGGATAGCGTGATTGAAATGATTGTTAATACCAGCTATCCAATGGTATTGCTAGATCAGCCGTCGTTTTGAAAGATGATAAAAACTTTTGACCCAAAATTTAAATTGCCAGGTTATAATTAACACAACTAAATTTTTAAATTATTGTTTTAAATTCATTCAATGCTAAACAATTTTTAAATGTTTGCCTGTAATTATAGTATCATTAATGTAACACTATAGTAACTAAAAATACAAACTGATGTGCATTAAATTTTAACTGATTTAAATTTTATATTGCAGGGTCTGCAACATTGAACTAGCGGATAAACGAGCGTTTTCTTCTACAATCTGCACAACTGAAAGACTTGATGAATCGTACACGCAAAGTAACAATTTGTCTTGATGGTTGGACGAAGAAACGTCTCACAGCATCGTTCCTTGGAATATCTGCTTGTTTCTATGACACCACCATTGATAAAGCACGACATGCTTTCCTAAATTTGATAGAACTCCAACATCCCCACACGGGTGAGATGCTTGCCGAATGTTTAAAGAAATGTCTTGACCAGTAGGGTATTAGAGAAAATCAAGTTATGTTGATTGTTTCAGACAACGGGTCTAATATGATTTAAGCCATCAGGCTCTTACAGGAAGTGTATGCAGCTAAAAAATCTGACGAATCTGAATCTTATGAGTTTGAATCTGACGAGTCTGAACATGAAACTGATGAGGAAGAGATCCAGTCTCAGTCAGAACAAACTGATTTATTTCTGCCAGATCATATTCCATATCGTCGAATGCCCTGTATGGCTCACACACTCCAGCTTCTCATAAAACCAGTTTATGAACATTATAGTGCAACCACCTTAGAAACGAGACAAGTTGTATCAAGAATTAGGAAATCAAGTGTGGCAATTGAGAAACTTATTGACAAGTGTGGGAAGTCTGTGATAACTGACTGCACCTCAAAATGGAACAGTACATATCAGATGTTTGACCGGCTGTTTAAAATAAAGACATCGGTGAATGAAGTTCTTATAGAAATTGGTACATATTATTTTATTATTTATGTTATTAGTGTGTATAAATTATTTTCGGAATTTTATTAAGTCTACAAAATTGCGTCTTACCTTATATAAACTAAAAAAACGAAAATGGTTATAAATTGTAAGAAGTTCATTAGTCATTATCATTAAAAAACAAGACAGGGTATATAGTCTTTAAATTAGGTTTACTAATAACACGGAAATACTTTACCCTGCCTTTTAAATCACATTGCAACAGTATGGAAAAAAGAGACGTATATCAATGATAATTATTAGTTATTACAATTGTTATTAGTAAACTTTAATTTCAGACGGTTTACTTAAATTTAAGAATCGATACATTCAAAGCATATGAATGGGTTCGTCTTCAAAACATTTTTTCACTTTTGGAACCCTTTGCAGTGCAAACAGATATACTTCAGACCGATGCCTAGTCTCTTTCACAGGTTCTACCATCTATACTCAATTTGGAATGCTATTTACAAGAATATCCTACCAGCAAGTCTTTGATAGCGAATCTTCTTGGAGATCTACGTCAACGGTTTCAAACAATTCTGCAGCCGGACTCAGATACGTTTAATCCTCTTCCGTCTGCTGCATATTTGTTAGATCCAACCGTTGCTGTCTTTATCCTCACACCGGAAATGGGCACCTTGCTCCATGCAGCAAAGATTTATATAATAAAAGTTTGTGGAGTAGAACAAGAATTATAAGCTGCTGCTGAGTCAAATGGATCTGAATGTGAATTTGCTGCCATAAAGCGCTTTAAGTTCTTGTCAAATAAAATCTTTACAAAAGAAAGAAAAATTTATAACCAAAACAACCTCACTGTTGCAAGTCAGCTGTCAAGGTATTTGGTAGACATAAGCGGTGATGAAGCGCTGCCAAGTAACGGCCTGCTCTTTTGGAAACAAAACAAAAGCAAGTATAGCAAGATTGCAATTTCGGCTGAAGATTTACTGTCCGCCCCAGCATCACAGGCGTTTGTAGAAAGGATATTTTCACTTTGTGGAACTTTAACTGTTGGTCGCCACAATCGAATGAAAAAATCATTAGAGATGAGAATTTTACGAAACTGAACAAAAACTTGTAATTTAAATTCAACCAGATATTTTCTTTCAATTTCTTATTATAACTCAATTGAATCATTGAATGACTATTTTATGACTATTTTTATCCTTTTTTAGATGTTACTAAGGTGGTTACTATGGTTACTAAGTTAAAAAATTGTTTAAATATTTTTCTTGAAATTTATGTATTACATTATTTCTTGAAATAATGATAGGGGAGACCGGGGCTAGTTTTCAGCAGGGGTAAGTTGACGAATTGCGTTTATCTGCAGAGTCTTTTATCAAAAAGTATCAGAAATCTCAAGGAACTTTCCTAATTGACCATTTCATCTTGGGTCCTACGACTAAAACTAATATAAATATTCCAGTCACAATTGATTTACTATTATCAGTCAGGCTGTTTTAGTAGTTGTTGTTTTTCAGGATCTTTAGGCAGCTTATTGAAAAGCTTTTAGGGTTTATTGGCAAAATTTTCACAGGGGAAGCTGGAAAACAAAAAATATCTTTATAAAATTAATTTTTTTTAAATTTTTATTTCTAACAATATTGAAAAAATTTATTTTTACAAAGAAAATACTTTTGAATTTTTTTACAAAAAAATTTTTTTAGGGGATTTTGTTACCAGGAACCAAGGTGGGGTGTTGTTTTGTTACTAGGAACAAAGGTGGGGTGTTGTTTTTGCTTCATATTCAAACTACTAACTGCTACTAGCTCATAGAAATAATAAATAATTTTTATACATTTTTACTCATTAATACGTTAATAATCTTTTTTATAGTTTGCGCCAACTTACCCCGGGGTGGGGCAAGTTTTTCTTTTTTTAAGGCCCAGGAAGGAGCCATAAGATTTTTTTTTTAAATGAATGTAACTAGTACAAGTTACCCAAATTCGTAGACTTCAAGACTACACTTTAATTTTTTCAAAAAAAGTATGTCGTTAGGACTACTAATTGCTGTAAAATTTGATAGAAGTAAAATATGAACTGATTTAGTAACTGAAATAAGAACTAAAATGATTAAAATCATAAGAACTGAACTGAAATTAATTTCATCAGAACTGATTCAAAAGAAGTAAAATTAAAATTAGAAATTAAATCAATGCTACAAGAACGAAGTAAAAATGGAAATTGAAATTATATTTAGAACTTAAATATCACTGCCTGAACCTTTTCAGCAGTGTATCTAATACAAACTCTTTTTTTAGTTTCAGCCTTAAGTTCTAATATTTGTTACAAAATCTAAGTTTGATTATTTTATTTAAAGAAATAGATTGAGTTACAAATTAAAAAAAAAAAAAAAAAAAAAACAGTTTTTAAAAGCATACGTTATGAAAAACAATTAAGTTTATAAGAAAAACTATGTTAGGATCCATATGGACCCCCAACATCATAATGTATATTTTGAAAATAACTAAAAAAAGGAAGCAATGTTCAAAAAAAATTTTTTTTGGTCTTTGTACATCTTCTGATATTTAACAGATACATAAAATTTTGAAAAAAAATACTAACTACATTAATATATAATGCAAAAATAAACAACTCGTGCAAAAACAAACAACCCGTTTGGCCTTCAACATAATAGTAGGGTTAAATGAAATTGAAAAAAATATTCCAAATTGGGAATGTGACATTGCAGTCTAAGAAAATCTAATTTGCATCATCCGTATGTAAGAGAACCTCAATTTTCAGGGAAGCATTTCGTTACCTTATAACTGTCCTGAATATAAAGTATTTTTAAAAATTTTAATTGAATTCAAAGCATTTAAGATTTTATCAGTCACAAAGGATTCCCTCTGGGGCCCTTAAGTGAACACTGTCGAAACTGCTCATCAAGATTTTTATCAATAATGGTCAAGATATAAGCGAAACAATAACCATTCAGGGTACAAAGAAAGATTGTTACGCTACATAACTGATCTAAAAAGTAAACATCTTTACAGAACTGCTAGCATAATTTGAGTTATTAGAGAAAAGAAGCAGAAAATTATAGCTTACGGTTTATAATGAACATTTTAAACAACTTAATCCTTAAATGCTGTTTATTTAAAAAATATTAATTTTGATATTACATTTAAAAAAGTATTGTAAATTATTTGAACTAAAAGAGTATATTGAGCTATTTATTAGTAAATTTTTGGTGAAGAAAATCAAAAAACATCTTAAATCGCAATCAAAAACTTTTTAATTTTTAATATAATGTAAAAAATATAGTTTAAATAGTCATTTTTTGACTTTATTTTGAAAGTAAATGTATTTAGAAAGGTTTTAAGAGTCAATAAAATTTTGCTTAGAGCTGTATATTTTTTTTGATTTACCAACTTGCAATCTTTTGACCAGGTGTTGCGCGTTTTTTAGGCATTTTTTGCATTTTGGTAGTTGTTTATACCTTAGGAACTGCTGAAATTTTCACGCTATGCGTAAGCAGAAAAAAGTTTACTGATCGACAATTTTCATCAAGAAAATTTTGATAAAAAATTATAAAAACCGATGTTAGATTTTGACTGGGCACATGAACTCTTTATTTGAAACAATGCTTAGGAAAGTATCTTGATTGTACATCCGTTTGTCAACTGTTTTTACGTCAATGCAGCCAAGAAAATTAGGTTTTCATGTTGAATAATTTATGCACTGACGGTATTTATGTTGGTAAGGGCCATCTCCGAGAGAGTTGCAGGACTCTGAGCATTCACCCCAAGAGATCCTAATACTTAGTATACCTTTTAAAAAGCATAAATTAGGTGTAGCTTTTTTTTTTCGTTACTAAATTATATTATCATGATAAACACACAAAATAAGATCTAAAACTTTCTATGGACTTTATAATATAATTTTTGTTTGCTCCTTGCTTTAAAAAACGATTATTGATGACTTAATTAGCATATGAAATGTTTTAAACAAGGGGAGAAAAATGCAAATAATAAGAACTTTTCCATTTTTTTACCTGTACATAGAACAACAACATTAAAAGACTGAAATTCTGAAATTAATTGCTTATTGCAATTACCACCATTTGTACTACTAATACAACTATGATATCTCGATTGTGAAGGACGGTCTTTTTGCCCAAAAACTCTATTTTTCTAACATTTCTTCTAAATTATAAATTTAACAAAGATGCTTTTAAATAAACCATGATTACCACTAGAAAATTTCTTATTCAGTCCTATTTACTGATTACATATTTCTTATATTATTACATAAGCATAAAAAATTAAGATAAATATGGGCAAGCATTACGTTCCATTGACGATTGGGTTGGCAAATACGCTCTGAGTATCCAGCTAAAGAATATCCAGTAGAGCCTTGCTAGCAACTTCCCACACCATTTGCATAGCTTAAACAGCATTAAAAATTACATATTGAATTATATTCTTGAATCATCTCCCTGATCCTTTTTGTATTATTCGTAGCGTACCAAATTTTAGAATTAAAATTAATATGCTTAATTTTGATATATGGAATAGTTTTCTGGATGTTTCACGCTTTTTACTCTCTATTTTTTATATATCTATATGCTTTTAGTAATTACGAATTAACCGTATAATAACGTTTTTTTGTAGTTTATTATAAAATGATATTTTTAATAATGATGAGATACTAAAAAAAAAATTTTCGTTCGCTTATTATAACTTTCATCTAACTACCATTAGAAACCTTGCTTATATTTGTAAAGTTTTTGTATTTTATATGGGTTACAAAAACCAAATGCATTTTAAAAAACTAAGTAAATAAAACGGAACAAGTTTACCTCGTCAACTTACTGTTGTTCCACTCCATCGATGGTTGGGTTGGTAAATGCGCTGTGGTGAACCGATCAGTGAAAAACCATTATTACACTCAAAAGTACGACTGTCTCCCGTAGAGCTCTGCAAGCAACTTGCTAAACCGTTTGCTATTGGAGGGATTCTCTCAGGTTGTAAAGCTAGAAAAAAATAATAAATGATACATTTACATTAAGTTTGAAACATGGGTGGAGTTGACAAATGCGCTTTGGTTTTCCATCAAAAACAAGATAATAATTACGGCAATTAGAGAAAGTAAAGTTTCTAACAAACTTTAACACCTTATAATGTTGAATATGCACTTAAAGATAGTCTCAAAGTTTACCTTGACAATGGACTACCGTTCCACTCCATTGACGATTGGATTGGCAAATAAACTCTAAAGATGCAGCTAATGAATAGTCATCATCGCATTTGAAAGAACAGCTGTCTCCAGTAGAACCCTTCAAACAACTTGCCACACCATTTCTTAATACAGGAATATTCTCACATGGTATAGTTTAAACAAAAAGTAACACATCGAATCATATTTTTGAATTATCTCTTAGATGATTTCGGAAAAATTTTGGAAAATTGGAAAGCAATTTTTACCAAATTAGTTTTACTGGACACTAATTTTGTATTATTTCTTGCGCACAATATCACTGAAATTAAGTTGTTTTGCCTATTTTTGATCTATCGAACATTTTTCTGGGCCTTTAATGATTTCACTTTGTCATTGCGTAGTGTAGCTATGTTTTTTTAGTAATTGCCCATTATAATAATTTTTTTTTGTAATGATTAAGCGCCTGCGTCTCGGAATCGTTTTCTTGAAATGAACCGGGACAGTCGTAACAAGACAAGAAATTTCCAGGAAAAAAATAACGAGACAAAGGAAAAGGTTGTCCCGGAATAAATTTATAAATCGGGACATAAATTTTGTCTCGTAATTTAAAAGTTGTGTCCCGGATAATTATGAACCGTTTCGAGGCAGATCAATAATATTAAATAAATATCTAACTCGCGCTTTCGCAGTAAAGAAAATTTTTTGCTATAAAAGTTTATTTTTCCAGCCATAAAATGATTCACTGTGACTCAAAACAACAAATAAATAAACTCCTTACAACTTTTTTATAAATATAGTGCACTTTTTAAAAACATTAAATTAAAAAGATTATTTATCTAAAAAATAAAAATGGTTTTTTCATGAATCTTATATTTTGTGTTGCATTGTTAAAAGAAGTTATACTTTAATATTATTTTTAAAGAAATCTAAATAACGAGAGATTTTTATTTAGCAAAAATAGAAACCTTTTAATCTAAATTAAAGTAGATATTTACTTTTAAGATAATCTTTCGACTTAACATATTTCAAATATATTGGATAATAAAATTGCATCCTAATTTTTATTGTTTAAATTCGAAGAATATTCTAAAGTAATATAGAATATATACATACTTTTTTATTTTAAATATCAGCTGAAAAAAATGTCTCACTGAGTTCGAAAGAGATATATTTTTTTTTCAGTTAATTAACACTTATACTTTTAGAATATAAAGGGATTGCTGCGGTCATCTGCAGCATAGAGAGTTATTGAAGAAAAATATATTTAGCGGAAGCAAGGTTTTTATGGACTCATTGACATTTTGATTTTTTGAATTTGAGTTTTTTAATAGTATGACTTGTTTTAACATATCAAATATAGTTACAAGAAACATATTTTTGTCATCATATACTATTTAAAAATTTGTTAAAATGTTTTTTTTTGAATAATGATTCATTATTCGAGAAGTACTACATAATTGAAATAGCTCTACTTAACAACTTCAGTATTTCCTGGAATATACAATTAACATTTATTTAAACATTATAGGAAACTTAATTTGATAATTGTCAAAGAAGTAATAACATAAAATGTTAAACAGTATAAAGTGAAAAATTATATAAAGTACTCAAAAATGTTTCTTACATATATTAATAAAATAAAGATTAGATCTTATCCCGAATATACGTGAATCAGGAGTGGATAAGTTACGACTTTGGAAGGATTTTACTTTACGGAA